>NC_049984.1:3101749-3106794 GCF_000003815.2 Branchiostoma floridae
TCAACAAAGAGCTTCAACAAAAAAAGTGGGGGTAAACACTGCGCCCTATGGAGGTATTGTTTCTGAACGGTCTGTATGCTGTTGCCATGGCAATGGCTGCGGTTGGACCACGGACGCGGCAGAATTGTCTTATGTGACCGCAAACGGTCGTAATTGAATTTTCCTCTTCATTTGTGGACAAAGCCCAGTTCATGAATATGGGCACAAACTGAGCTTTCAATGGCAGATGAGTGAAAAAAAGAAAACAATGTTCCAGATCGTAAACAATTGGTTAGCGATAGAAAGCCCTTTAGATAGAGAACACAAAAAATGTGCCAGTAAAAAGGTCATGAAAAATGATCACAAGCATTTAAAATGATACCAGTGACAATCATGATGTGCCTTCTAAGTCAGATGAAGACTATTTGTTTCATGTATACTGAATGTTGTAGATACGCCTTATTATATATATATGTTATGTTGAATGAAAAGGTTGAAATTCATAAAAAACATCCAAGTCAAGTACATGTACAACGAAGCCAATGCCTTTGATATTGGTACATTGGGAATTAACTTCTCAATTGTATGCGTTTTGGCTTTGACATATTTCTGGCCCAGAAAAACGGATGAAGTGAAATGACAGTAATTAATGTATGTGAATGTTACCCTACTATAAATTTACACCAATTCAGTGAAACGGACAAGTGAAATCTCTTCCTGGGATTTAAACAATCCCTTCATGTCATACGAAAACGGTGAGTTATGGAGAAACAGTGCAAAATAGATTAGTTTGTCTTTCTTTGGGATTTGTGTTAAGAACATGTAGAGTTGGAATTAAGGTGAGTGGATATATTTCATAGTTTCGTGATTTGAAAGCAGGAGCTGATCTTTTTTGATTAGAGAAGATTTGTGACGTGAAAATGGCATAGTTATATACGATTTCAAGTTCACTGCTGGTTTATTCTGATAGTATTGTAATTTGAGGATCATCATTGTAGGTAGGTACATAATTAGGTAGTTCAATTTGGTTTGAGACCTAAATCATTCTCAATTTTAGCAGAGGTTCAACAAAAGGTCAAGAGGAAAACAGAAGGATAGGAGGAAAAACTTGCCTCCTTGAAACTGTGAACAGATGTGTGCCTTAGTCTTTAAGTTCATTGTCAATATTTTAAGACCCTAAAACTGTAAGATCCTACAAATGAAGTCAGCATGGCCTTGATGTATATTGTCAGACAAAACTATATGAATAAAGATTAGCTTTGTAGCAAAGACAGGATTTGGAAAGAGAGAAAAAAATGCTGACTGAAAATTAGTTCTGACAGAACAAGACTGATAAAGGTGAGAAGAAACCTACAGCGTGGGGTTTACTGTCACTGTGTTTCAGTGAATGATATAGGATTTGTCAATTCGAATTTGGGAAGTTGTTCCCCAGAATTGAAGGAAACCATGTTGGAAATCAATCCTCATACAGTCAAACTTGCCCAAGAAGACCACTCAAAGGACTATATTATAAAAATCTTGCCTATGTGGACAGGTGGTCGTTGTAGACAGAATTTGCTAGGCTTGTGTCAATGAGACAAAATATCTAAGGGATCACCAAAAAGTGGTCACATTGACCAGTTGGTCCTTATATAGAGGTGGTAACTTGTATGCAGATTTGACTGTATTCTTGTTACTTGGTTCACATAGAAAATTCACGTGATCTGGAAGAGAAAATCTAGCTTTCCTTCATATTGTGTTGTCTTCCATGGCACCCTATCGTTTTCAAAAATATTTGATTTGAGAAATTCAGTATAGATTTAAATTTATTTCAGTGACCAGATGCCTCTAAACATGTTACTTACATGAATTCAGATAAAAAGACACGAAAGGAAGTAGCTTAAGTGAAAGATGACACAACTTAAGTAATTTTGAAAGGCTGGAACAATCTTGTTTCTTTACAGTCTAATACAAGAATGTATTCTGGATGGATTTGGTGTGTTTTATACCATAGACTACTTAAAGAGTGCTTGCTGTATAGTGCATTTTAGCCATTTTTACATTTTGTTGCTTTACATGTTGTATCAGCATATAGTGCAAGTTAATGACAGGACTTTGACTCAAGTGTTCCAAAGTATGTTTTGTTAGGTGTTGATACAATTATTTTACTGCAAGCTGCCTTCTTTTAGGTACTCTTATTTAGGTACATGTACATGTAGGTATATTTGTCATGTACATTGTACTAACAAATGTTGCATGTTTTGTGCCAACTAATCCTGCTGTTGCCTTTGCTTGTGGAACTGATTATTTTTATAGTATTTACTTTGGTGCTATCAGAAATCTAAGCCACTTTAATACAGAGATGTGAATTATGATACTCTAGATTATGTATTTACAGAAATAAACTAAATACGGTATATTGTCCTTTCGTTTATCGTTACTGATTGAGAAGTAATGCTTTTTTGGATTCATTGTCTCCTGAAAGATATGAATGTGAAAGACGAGTAGATTGACATGATTGTATTCTTCCATTCTTTACAGAAATAAGCTAAATATAGAGCTTGAAGCAGCTTTTTGTTGATGACTACTTAAGTAGTAAATGGTTTTGATACATTTTCATACATGAGTTCGAAATTGTACACTGTTCAATTCTGTTGTGAAAGACTAAGTCTTGCTTGTGACACATTAGGTTTGATTTGTTTTCTGCAGAGTGAGTAGTGTGCAGCAATTTGTGTGGAAAGTTGTGTTGACTGTAATCTTGACAATCACAAAACCTGTTTCTTTTTAATACAGAGACATAAATTTTGATGCTCTATATTTACTATCATGAGTCTTGATTGAGAAATGCATTTTGGACAAATAGACAGTGACTTATTTTCAGTACTTTTTTTTTACAAAATGATAATGATGAAAAGCTTATAAATGCTTCCGCTAGCTATATATTTATATAGATAATGTTACATATAGATTTTCTAATCAAAGATTGTGTGCTGACAGTGTTTACTTGTGTAGTAAAAGACTTGCTTGTGCCCATTCCGTGTCTGTGTGATTCGTTTCTCCCTGAACTGTGCACCAATTTGTGTTGAATGTTGCTGATGATTGTGCTCTCGCCGACAATCATGGCCAAGCCATCAGCCAAATCTCCGCAATATCTGTAACGTCGATTGTCATTCGCCATCCTGGTCGGGATCAGCCCGGGGATTATCAGCGGCGATGGAAGGGTACCCGGACACATTAATCTGAGACTCGCACTGGTGTGGGACCACAAACTACCATAGGGGACGTCAGTGTATTAATCTGACAACTGGACTAGTTTTCACCTTCGAAATTTGAAACTTGTAACAGTTACTTGTATAGGACGGTAGAGTCATCAGGCACATTACTCCGAGACTTGCACTGGTGTGGGACCACAAAACTACCAGTGGGGATATCGACATGTAATAACCTTCACACTGGACAGCTTTTCACTGTTTAAAATGTACATTCCAAGCTTGTAGCTGGTATATGATCATACAATTACATACTGGTACGTCAAACTGAGACTCGCACTGGTGTGTGACCACAAACTACCAGAGGACAATTCTGGGACCACTCCATTTACACATGTACATGTACATCCAAGACTTGTACAGATTTTGTTCCACACAATACTATAGGCAAGGTATCATAACTTTACCATATTGCATCCATTATCACATAAAGACACTGGTTATTGGTTTGGTGTTCCTTGCACACCTGTACAACACGCATTTTCCATTTTCATTACTTTTACTTGTACTTGCACAGGTAATCTGGCAACATAACCTACAGCTACTCCGTATCCGTCCGTATCCATTTTTGCTTATACTGCTGCTGGTATCCCTGTCACAGGGGTAGGCAGCAGTCGGATAGTCTTCACACTGTGCTTCCATGCGGCTGATCTGTCAAGTGAGTCCAACATAACCTACTACTGTACTTCAGAAAGTCAAAAACACATTCACACTGTCGTGGCATGGGACCACGAAATAAGTACTTGCAACCAGTCTTTATACAAGACTTTGAGACTTAAAAAAAAAGATTTTGTGTAACTCCTCATCCCTCCTAGATGTGCCTTCAAGACGTGTACAGAACCAGACTTTTACAGGTATATTATGGCACCACTACCTGGCTATAGTGTACTGAGACTCTGTCCTAGGGCCAGAAAATACCAGTCTTTGAGTTAAACTTTTTTCAGTTGTACAGATTTCATGACCCTCCCCAACTTCCTTTGTTGGGGTATTTAATTGGCTGAGAATCTGGGTCGGCGCTCGCTGTCCGCGGTTCACGCAGACCCTTCCATTCGGGCGAGCCGTCCGGAGCGATTTCCTTGGCAGACAGGACCCTGAAGATAATCGCCTCTGTCCTGCCGATTTCCACGGACGGTAAATCATGGCTGATAAGTTTTTTGTTGACACTCTCCTATTGGATTAAGTGTGGAGTACATTAGAGCACAGTGTTATCAGCGCTGACCATGTTAGCGGAGGCAGTCTGCTCGTTAAAAACCGCCGAGTTGGTTAGGGTACTAAGTACTGACCTGCCTCGAGGGGGGACAACCCTGCTACGCAAATGGAAAATTATTTCTCCCGCTGAATAGCCCCCCGTTTTTAATCCCATTTGGGGTGCTCCTAGAGCCCAGCCACCCGGGTAATTTATGCTTTTATGTTCTTAAACATGTTATGGAAATGTAGAACCCCTGGCCACTCGCGTTCGCGCCAGCGGTCTATTATTTATGTGATATTTCTGGCCGGGAAAAGTTCAGATCGGCAAGACAAATAGACGGCTTTACCAGACCTCTACAAGGTGACTCTCAACCGAAATAGAAACTTAATTCTGAAGATTCGAACGGCAAGGACAAAGTTCTCGATTACGGCCCGCCATATAATATGCAGATCGCCGATCTCTCCTGATAATGGAACACTTATATAATTATACCCCCATCTCCCCAGCCCTTCCAAATCTTTTTCCTGATCATTTAGTTTGGGGCTGGTAAATTAATACCCGCCGACATCTGAATCCAGAACCTTGTGCTAATGACGACGCCCGCGACGACGGAGATGTGGCTTCCCCGA
>NC_049984.1:3107223-3112126 GCF_000003815.2 Branchiostoma floridae
CGAAACTCGTTAAAGCAGTGCAGGCGGAATTAAGGCCTCAGTTTCCCCATCCCGGCTCGCGCACTCATCAGTTCAGAGAATTATGTTTGAATTAAGGGAGCGCTGAATAGATTAATATCGCACAGTTTTAGAGGCTTACCGGTTTCCCTTTGGACAAGCCGGATGCCCGCTGATGCATTACACCATTAGAATGGTAATTAATGCCACAGCAGTCATTATGGCCAAATGCACGTTTGATGTTCAAAGTAGCAGTTCTATTAGGAGTTAAAGTGGTGCGACGCGCCGACGAAAAACTTTCCCAAGAATCGGGGTGCGCGCAGAGGCCGGCGCAAGGCAGACACATGGGAATAAAACAGACTTTTTAGATACTTTTATATCTTTATTATGCTTTTTCTGTCATGTATTTATCATTTACATGCTTTCCTGAAAAGTAGTGCTCGTCACTGAAGAGAGACTGCTCTGATTTAAAAAAAAAACAGCAGTTGATAGCCTGTCTAACCACGTTTGGTAAACAGTCTTTGTTCTACCAAAATAGTCCAGCTCAAGTATTGTATTGTCAGCTCCACAGAAAACATTGTCCTTTAGTGGCACTGAAACAGAAACCAAGACATGTTACCATGGTGATGAAGACTGCTGCCGTTTCCATAGCAACCCATTGTTGCAGTTTCACTGAACTGATCACAACCATTTTTCAGTCCTGCATGCTGACAGTACAGGACAAATGCTGGCCTTTCATGCACACATGTACAGAGCAGGCGTAACTCATTGGTACCAGACATAATATTTTGACAAACACTATGTCTCTCTCTCTTGACAGAGGGATGTTACGAGCAAGGTTATGTCCCTCGTATGGGACAGACATATGCTCCCCCTTGGCTGAGTGACCAGGAATAGGCAAGAACAGATACCTATGATAATTAGAGTTCTCCAGGGAAGGCTGCAGGATAGGGCACTATCACAACTGGCTAGTTTCCTGGTCATTTTCCTGCCAGGTCCTTAGGCTTGTTACTGCCATGAAAATGGTTTGTCTGTCTGTCTGTGTGGGAGACTGAGTGTTCCTGTTTTTCACATCATCAACGTACTAAGAACCATCATCATCATGCACTAAGAACCACTGGATGGATTGTAATGATATTTGGTATGTGGCTAGGTCTTGGGAAGATGAAGGTCAAGGTTGGTTATTGGCCTCCGACAGCTTTCCTTTTCACCTTCTGCTGATGAACAAATTAATCTCCTTCAACTTTTCAAGCTCTGTACATTATCCATGCAGTTTTAGAAATACATTTATATTTGTGGTATGTAACATTATCACCCACATAGCTGCAGATCATAGCTGTTGTTGATGATCATTTCTGCAGACATCTAACCTTTATTATTTTACTCACAGCACAGCTAGTCCAGTCAACGACGTCAGAAACATTGGAAACAAGATTTGAGGTCTAAGTTTCAGATCTGGCAATGTCAACAGGAAAGAACAACCTGACAAACCAGTTTATTTCCCTCATGTGTACTTAACTCCCAGCTGAATCTGTATAGTTAACTAGTTACAGTGTAGTCTAGTTAGATAATGTCAGAAAGATTTGTCTCCAGAATTGTGCAATATTCATTTGGCAACAACATCACACTCATAAGTTTTTTTCTTATGTTGTTAAGCAGTGTTTGTTTAGCTTCCAGCAGTCTATAGTTAGGCTAGTCAATAATGACACAATAAACATTTGTCTCAAGATCCAGGCCCTGATCTTTGTTCATCTTCCAAATCATCGAAGAAGAAAAAAAATATCCACACAAGTTTATTTGCTGTGCAAAACTGGTCTAGTCAATAATAATATCAGAAACTATCTTGTTGCCAAATCTATGTTCATTTGGCAATAACATGAGCAAAATTCCACACACTAGTTTATTTCATTGTGGCCATGGCTAGTGTCCATTTTACTGACATGTATACAACTAGTCTTGTCGATAAGTTGTCTCTGTTTTAGGATTTGGACACTGATCTATGCTTATTTGGTGAATCTTATCATTTAGAAAAACAGCCACAATCCAGTTTATTTGTTTTCTTGTTTTCTATCAATTTTAGTCCCAGCCGCCTGTGTACTTAGTGTGGTCGATAAATGATTGTTAAAACATCTGTCTCAAAATCTAGGCCCCGATCTATGTTCATTTGGCAACAACATCAGAAAAAAAAATCCACACACTCATTTATTTGTTTTGTTGTTAGAATACCCAGTGTCCATCTTACAACTAAGTCTAGTCGATAATGATGTCATAAACATTTATCTCAAGATTCAGGCTCCGATTTTTGTTCATTCGGCATCAACATCTGTTATTCAGTAAAAAAATCCACACACTCATTTATTTGTTTTGTTGTTAGTTCACCCAGTGTCCATCTTACAAGTCTAGTTGATAATGATGTCAGGAACATTTGTCTCAAGATTCTGGCTCCGATTTATGTTCATTTGGCAACAACATCAGAAAAAAACCCACACATTTATTTGTTGTGTTGTCAGATTGTTGTTAGAATACCCAGTGTCCATCTTACAACTAAGTCCAGTCGATAATGATGTCGGAAACATTTGTCTCAAGATTCAGGCTCCGATCTATGTTCATTTGGCAGCAACATGAGTATAAAAACCACCCCGCCGGCCCAGATGAGGCGTACATTTCGGTAATTTCTTGTCCACTCCGACAGATGGAGATGAAGATATTCATAATTCAGCATCATTACGTCCGTCCCGATGGACAGGCCTGTGACCCTATCATGTTCGGGTCACCCTGTGCCCCCGGGGCGCGTTTCCCGAGATTACACAGGCTCCGTATGATGCAGGGGCGGCGCGACTTAAATCTCAATTCGGACCGACCGGTTAGTAACGATTGGGAGGCCGCTTGTGTTGACGCGTCCGGAGTTGTTAAGTGTGGGGCTGTATGTACACAAAGTGTTTACAATGCTGTTAGAAAATTCCACCACGAAAATTGATTGCTATCGACATGGTAACTTGGTATTTTGGTGGGCCACTTGATTTTGTAAATTCTCATTTGTGTTTTAAAGAGTTCGTCGAAGTATTTCACATGAAAGTTAGCAACATTTACACATTTTATTGCATTCAAGGGAACACCTTTGCTGTAGAAATCTGCATTCCAATTGAAGGACAGGCAACACATTTTAATTCTTGTCATTGTTTACCTTATATTCTCCCAGTTTATAGCTGTATATTTACAATTCCTCACTTTGCAATTTCGCTGACTACAACAGCCCTTGATAATGGCATGAATGACAAATGTATGACATTTTTCCAATCTACCAAACTAATATGATCCTTCCAAATGGAGGGAAAAAATGGCGTTTTGTAGATTTTCCTTCATTATCCGCAAATTCCCTGCATAGTTGATGTTGCTAAACTGTCCCGGTGGACACTGGACGCAGCAACGGGCTGACCTGGGGCACTTCTGGCGAAAATGGAGCACGCCGTACGCATCGAGATTTATTGGTAAATAAAAACGATGTCCCACGAAATTTGGGGAATGACACGTCTGGTATTACCAAGCTTGCCTCTGATGAGGGCGATCGGATTGGGCAATGTCCGAGTGTTGTAGTGAAGCCTGTCAAACAAAATGTCTGGAGACCTATACAGAACAACATGTAACCAACGTACATTTATGCAATGTGACTTTTGTGATGATCGAGATATGTTACGTTACAGTTTCTGAAAAGGCAGAGAGACAATGTAAACCCAGCCAGCTGACTGTCAGTCATTTTCCAACAAAGAAACCTTGCAAAGATAGGACAACACATAACACTAAAAGCACTGTGATTAAAGTCACGGTCAGTTCAAACCACGTCACTAAAAAATGCACATAGGCTATGACAACACAACCAGCAGACCAACTGTCAGTCATTTTCTGACAAACAAACCTTTCAGACATTAGACAACACGTAACACACGCAGCACGGTTACTCTTGTCATGATCACTTTAAACCTTGTGTCACTTCCCAAAAAAAGATGCAGAGAGACAACGGGAACACAGCCAGCAGACCAGCATCAAAACTCCATTACCACATATATATGTCACCCAAACTGACAGGTTCACTGGGCAACATGCCAGCCCGCAGTAGCCTGGCATGCAGGCCCTCAACTGCACTTCCCGTGGGTTATCCTACAGCTGTGCCCTGCTGAGATCGTAAGTAGGCTGGTTACGAGGCTAGCAACTCAAGCTTAAGCCTAGCACACAGATTTGGTCCAACAAAGGCTTCCAGTTCTCTCCGCAGCCTGGTACACTTTGTTTAGCATCAACTGTACTTTATGCAGGTTAGAAGGCTGTTTTCTAGGCTAGGAAGGCAAACAGGCTACAGTAGCCTGGTGTTCCCCACAAATCTGGACCAGTCTGGAAATGAAAGCTTCCCCCCCTGCACTGCCATCAAACCTCAGTCCTGGGCCGGGCCAGAGGCAGGTGCTCCCCGCTGGGTGGATAGTTAGGCACCCTCCCTGCTAAATATTTGATAAGGGGAGGACAATTAACAATGATTTTGGAGTCTTAAACGCTTTACCGTAATTATGAAGCGCGATCCACCGGGGAATACCTGTCATTTTGCTAAAATTTCGCCGAGCAGTAAAACGCAAGTAGAGTAGTTAGGGTTGCGTCCCCTGAATCTTTAATGGCAATTAATGGTGGGATTTGGCCCTGAATGTTTCGAGCTGTCTAATTACGAGTGATGACCCCCAGGGAAAGGGGAGACAATGTGCATCGAGGGAGGGGATCGCTCCCCTGGGTGTGGTGGTGACCTTACAATGCAACCTGTTAGTAACCATGGTGATGAGATCCGTCGTCAAACATGACGTTTTCCTGCACAACGTGTGACGGCGACGAGTTTCCTGCTCCGGCAAGTTCTCAAACCAACTTACTGACT
>NC_049984.1:3112794-3118876 GCF_000003815.2 Branchiostoma floridae
TTATCTGCAGCCCCAACCTGTCCCACAGACCGGCCCTTAACTACCGTTTGGGGACGGTTTTTCGGGAAGGGCTTACGGAAAAATCCTTCCTGGGCTGTCATTTCTGAGGCGAAATTTCCGAGTCTCCCTTATCGCGGCCTCCGCAGACTTGAGTCGGAGTTAGTCCGAGTGCCGCAATTACGGCAAGACTTTGATATTCGGGGATATTTTCGGAGGCGGACGCAATCGTATGACTGCAGAAGTGATTAAGCCATAATAAATGGCAAGACGAATGCAGCCAAATGTGATGTCCACTGAGAGATGAGACGGTGCATTTACCGGCGATTTGAAAAATGTTAACGTCAAGGAGAGCCCCAGGCAGGCCCTGGTCGGGGAGATAGCTCTCTGGTGACCGTTCAGGACGTTGCATCACCATATCTAGACCTCAGGCCCTCTCCGCGCATCTCTACCTCGTTAGCACACCGTCCCGACGTGTTCTGACGGCTGTGTGGGTCCTAACAGGCGGCGGGCTTGTCGTATTAACATAATTCTGCTGCAGTCTAACCACCAGGGAAGGAGGAGGCCCCTGGATGTGACACTTATCATTCCACTCAACATTGTCCCCATGACAGCTCCATGTCGAAACAGCCTCTCGTTTCTGCACACATCCAACCAATAGCAGGCTCTGTCTGCAACCTTGCAGTTGTCAATCAAATCCCTCAACACCCTTTTCTGACAGGAGAAGGAATGTCAAATTTAAGACAATCTGAAAGCGACATCTGGGACGTGTAAAGAGTTGCTGGCTGCCTGAAAAACACATCATGGGGCAGATTAAGGGAAGAAACACATCAAACTGAAGAGAAATAAAATCTATCAACCTGAGGAAAGGAACATTTATATCATTTGTGAGAAATGTACATCAAATGAACAACAAATAAAGCCCAAAGTGACAATAGAATAAATACTTCAAACTAATCAAGGCCAGTTAAAAAAATTTTCAAGGACAAGTCAGATCTGTGATGAAATTCCTTGAAGACTAGTGATGTGGCAATAGAGGATACATATTAAATATAGGACAAATAAAACACAACATTGTAACAATAGACAATACACCAAAAAGTTAGGACAAGCTATTTCTGTCAGCATCCATGTACAGGGACAAGAGACATAAGACAAGCAAAATCCCTCTAAGATTGGTGTGGCAATGGGGGGAACGTGTCAAATTTAAGACCAAGTAAAACTGACGTTTAGCTGACACTTAGCCAAGCCCAGTGCGGGCTGCCTGGATAAAGTCCATCACGATACAAATCACAAGAGTGACGCACAACTTCTCTCGCCACAGATTACACCAGATTTACTCCGCACTTTTGACCAATTATATCCCCGGCTCGGACGTTTCCCAGGATCACAGCTCCGTCATACGTGCCGTTTATTTCCGCTAAACACGAGCTCGAAGAGCCCCGCGACAATATTGCGAGCTGTAAAGCCCTGACAGCACCCATTTCCCACGTACAAGGGCCGCCGACCTCCCTGAACTTGGTGACATTCGCAGTTTGTGGAAGAGGAAAGTGGAAAATTATGGGTCATCCGGATGTCAAGGGCGGGGACCGGGGCCACTAAATATGTAGTTTACTATAGAGTGGACTATCTCTTCATACAACTGCAGCCTTCCCACTTCTTGTCATTTCTGTATCTCTTAAGTACTAACCTTCATGTGTGCATGAAATATAGTCAGTAGCTATCATGTGGGTACTTCACCATTTATCTAGATTGATGCTACTCTTGGTCAGTACAAAGATAGCCACTGCGGGTTGCATAGCTTTGTTACATCACTTGAGTGAGGTGGAGTGTGGTTTATTTGGATTACAGAAGAAGTTCTGGTCCTTCGTCACACAAGTTTTGTCAGTTTTATGGCCCTGATTGATCGCGCCAAGTCCGGGCAGACTCATCAGAGGGAGTCAGGCGGTGTACGATCGTCATAATGGGCCGCCCAAACAAGACGTTTCACTACAATTACTGCTGCTTTCCCTGTAAGTGGTAGGTGCACCGAGAGGTAAGATTGTGTCCGCCATTACGGCGTGCACACACACACACGACAGCAGTGACATCATCGGGTAAGGACCCAAACACGACGGAAGCCTCCTTCGAAGGCGACCGAAAGTAAAAAATCCCCCGACAGCCCCACCTGGCCCTAAGGAAACACTCCTTGGCATGCTTGGCTTCATCTTGTGACAACAGCGGGCGCCTTGATGCTCGACAATCCCTCTGAAGCTGTGCACGTGTTAGGATAAAAAGGGCTGCCGACCCGACGGATGCTGTTTCGGGCCACAAGGTCCGCTACTTAGGGATGACCTGCTTACGGGTTCCCGCTTCCCCTCGCTCCCCTCCTTAATTCTACCGCCCCGCGCTAAGCCTGCGCCTACCACAGGTGAACATGAACAGAAACGCTCGCTCCATCTCAAGCCAGGTGGAATCTTCGGGAGGCCCAGCCTGGCTTGATGAAAGACAGGCGACTGGGATTTAAACATCTACACATAAACGTTTGTGGCAAAAGCCTGTCAGAAACTCTTAGCCAACCCTGACTGCTTCCCCCGTCCCCACTCCCTTGTCTGATCGAGTCTACCCCGTGATCAAACACGACTTGAGTACGGAAATATGGCTGAGGACACTAACAGTACAGAGTAGGTAGCAAATGCAGCCGGCCTGGCTTCTTCGACAAAAACTCGGGGGTGATCTAAGAAGCCACTTAGACCCTAATCCCCGGGGATTGGCGACGTCTTACGTGAAGTAGATCTTCAGTGGTGTGCGGTCCCCGAAGACGGAGTGTGATATGTTTGTGCCTGGAGGAAGGGAGTGCATTGGGAGATGGAATCAAGGCCGGTGCTGGGGAGCTATCTGCAGCGTCCATCGCGGCCGGGCTGATTGATAGGGTACTTAGGACATCTTCTGCAAATAGCATCTGGTGAGATGGGAGTTCCACCGGTGTCGTCCTGCGGATTTACCGGCTAATGTCGTTACACATGCACGCCGCATTCGCGCCGGGGCAGCGGCGCGGGGGCTTTGGGGGGAAGCAGTGATAAAGTGGTAATAATGGGCCGATGATGACCACATTATGCACAGCTGCGCTGGCGGGCCGGGGGTTGGGACGGTCGTGTCGCGGAGCTTCCACCCTGGTAAATAGGACAGTGTAAATCAGGGCACAGTGTTGCCGGTGCCACGACTCACAGGCAAGGGTGGGCACGGAATAATCAATACATATGCAGCAAAGGCGGAGGTTATTAAAAAATATTGGAAAAGTAGGAGACCTCTCATGAGTCCGTCACCTCTGGGGGCTGTGCAGTGTGGCAGAAGTGCCCTCTGGCAGGTTACATGCAAACTGCAGCCTGTTCCTGCCAATGTTAGTGTAAACACAAACTTCACTATAACAAAAACACAACACAGTGCAATATTCTGTCACTCCTACATATCCCCTTTCTTAGGGTGTCACTACTAAATAACTACTCCAAATGACAATGACGTGGGACCGCGTGGTGCAGTGGTAGCATGTGCGGATCTGCACCGAGAGGTGGCGGTTTCGAATCCGCCTGCCGTGCCACCGATCTTGTGCCCTTGGGAAAGGCACTTTACACGACTTTCCCCACTTTACTCAGGTGAGAGTGAGTACCTGGCTTCGGCTGGGGCCGTCCCTCGGATAGGACGTTAAATGGAGGTCCCGTGTATGGGGAGAGCCACACCCCATGCACGTTAAAGAACCCCCACACGTGCGATGGTGCGGTGTGGATGGAACAAACCATTCTGTCTGGAGTTGGTGATTCACTACAAATCACCCGGACGGAGGCCTGGCGAACCTTCGTGTCGTATCAGCCACACAGTGATCACATCATTCACCATGCCCCGGAGAGGAGATAGGCGCCACCAGGGGACTAAAATGCCTATTGATACAGCACAACATGTTATGCTGCCCCTACGGCTGATTAAAAGGCTATGGGACGAATGAATGAAAAAAAAATGACAATGGGTAATACAGTGCATATCACGTAGACAGAGGTTAAAACAATACAGATCAATCACATTTATTTTGACTCTTATACATGTATTTAAGAAACATATGTAACAAGTGGCCTTTATAACAATTACATGTCCATGTACAACAAATGTACATTTTGTATTTACAAATTTTTTTGGTTCATTCAAACATAAAACGTTTGCTACAAAACTATAGTACAAATGTAATTCTATTTCAAAGTTTAAACAGTAAAAGTATTCAGAATTCTCATTCCAAAGTTATCTGCCAAACATGTTGGCAAATGTTGCAAAGCAGCATAACACCACAAGGGGTGTTGGGGCAAGAGGTATAAAATTACAATTTAGATATGTACAGACATGTATAATTCAATTTGGAAAATCATACAACTTTGTCATGGAACGTAATCTCATTTCTCCCTTCTCAAAATCAGAGAAGACATGTTATACATATATAACACTATAAAAGTTTGCAGTGGTCAATACATGTACTTACTGCTGCATTTTCTTCAAATACTGCTAGGTGGCACTGCTATATGGTCAATAGATTTGCATGCTTACCTCATCTTCCTTCAGCAAAGCTCAACAGATGAACTTCTGGCCTTGTGCTTCCTAACTTTTCGTCCCAATTTCTTTACTTACTGCTGCAATGTTCTTCACTTACTGCTGCAATGTTCTTTACTTACTGCTGCAGTGTTCTTCTGTTGGGTGAAACTGCTAAACAGTCTACAGGCTTTGCATAGTGTACTTGAGTTTCTGTGACCCCCTGACTCATGACTCTTGAAAGTTGAATTCTCTACGCATTTCTAAGTTCATGACACTCCTGTAGTTTTCTCAACTACTGCTAGGTGGCACAACTTGACAGTCTAGAGACTATGCAAACCTCATCTTTGTCCTCCCTCCGTGAAACTTGAAAGATGTGTCAAAGCCTTATGTTTCTTATGTCTCTTCCCCGTGTCTATTTTTACGAGGGCTGGTTCGGACTGTGCAGACTTTGCCGTCAGCGCCCTCAACTTTGACGAAGGCTCCTTCAGACTGGGCAGGGACACTTGTCTCATCTTCTCCCTCATCGCCAGCACTTCATACTCCTGCTTCAGGGTGTTAAACTCTCGCTTCAGCGCCACAAACTCCTTAAACCCGGCCTGCTGCGCGCTGGACTGCTGCTCCAGCTTCCGTAGCTGGTCTCGCAGCTGCGCTATCGTGTTTGCCATCTCCTCTTTCTCCTGGGCCAGGGCATCGAAGAGAGCTCTGTTTTTGTCGTACTGTTCGCTGAGATCGGAAAGGGTTCTCTCCTGTTCATCCTGATGCTCCTTTCTCAGCATCACTTCTTCCTCCAGCGACTGGACTCTTTTCTGTAACCTGTGGATCAATCAATCAATCAACCAACGAATCAATCAATGAAACAATCAATCAATAAATCAATCAACAAAACAATTAATCACCAACTTATCAACCAATCAAAGAGGCAATTAATCAACAAATCAATCAACCAATGAAATGGCTTACTAATCCACAAACTTTGCAGCCAAGCTTGCTAAGTTTTACCCATTGCTACATAGCACCACTGGTTGAAACAAACAGTACTAGTATTACCATGGTAAAGATATTCACTAGAATCGCAGATGTGAAGGGAATCCAGTCCTTGATGAAAGATAGGGTGGAGTGGAGGCAACTTTCAAGCTTGGCTCAAGCAGGAGCTTGACCAAAGTAAAGTAAGTATTTTTCTCAGCGTACAGAAAACAGAAAAAAATTGAAAAAATAGTAAAACTAGAGTTCCACGAACACATACCTTTGCCAAATAAACCAGGTTTGTTATGTAGAATGATGTCTGTAGACAAATGCGTTACTCATTTCATTTTCTTTATAATTAAATGCTTGGAGTTGGTTTATAAAATTTCGGCATTTATTATGCAAATTAGATCCCAATTTACAATTAATTGATATCAAATTGTATCAAGCATTACTTAAGCTATCAGCATACCAAAAATCATGATGATCCTTTGATCCATTCTTGACTTATTCTCTTTCAAAGTCTTTAAATACACCTCTTACTCTCTTCCCTCTTTCTCAGTTACATATG
>NC_049984.1:3118976-3123127 GCF_000003815.2 Branchiostoma floridae
GATACACTTTATAGTATGAAGCCTTTTATCAATATCCTCCAATTACAATCATTGGAGTCATTACTTTCCAGGCATTCGTTTTATGCAACTTAGAAGGTAAGTGGCGAGAAAGTAATGACTCCAATGATTTGTAATTTGGAGGATATTGATAAAAGGCTTCATACTATAAAGTTGTGCCTCAAAATTTGAGTTGTGCTTATTATTTCTGGGTTAGGCCGAGAACATATTGATCACCCCTCGTAAATGCATGCAACATAGAAATGTCTGTATAAACTTGCTCATAACTGCCTTTTGTATCTGATATGACAAACAGCATAGTGCATTTTATGAACTTGAAACGCCAAGCTTGATCTTTTTTATATTTCCTTGGATTTTAACGTCCCTTACAAAATGACACAAAAAAGTTTACATGTGTGCACTCTGCGTTGTGTCTATATATCTGATCCAATAAACATCGAAGACAACTTTGTAGCATCGACAACATGTCGAAGTTTAAACAATACTGTCGTGCTCGTTAATGAACGACATATTCTTCCCGTCTAACGACGTAATTGTCCAGACAAATACTCCCATTACTCCTGGACGTACCGACAGACGTCAGTACTTCCGCTGGTATTGTTAGATGTTTCGTGACATGTATGTAGTGTGTATCGGCTTTGTCTTTACTTCGCGACAATACACACTGGGATGTCTGAGAGACACTACACTTTACTTTGCCTTATGATCTATGCATGCATTTTTAGAATGAACCCAAGGCCATTCTTTTTCTTGCACGTCTATACCATAGGAATGTGTAGGTCACCCATTTTTCCCTAAGAAATACGCTCTTTGTAGTAGAGATACGCCAAATTTACGAAACATTCAACACCTTTGCCCAAGTTGCCAGGCATTTTCAAATTGTCATATTCGAATATTTCAACATTTTGATTCAAGTAGCTAAAATACGTTACGCCTTGTGACTGGACTATATTGTTTAACTAGAATAAAGGATAGAAATGTCATTCTGTGGTACAATTTGGTTGTTCAGAGCGGTCATGAGAACACTCATATAAAATTTCAAAGCTCAGAAAATCTGTGTGCTGGTCCTGGGTCCTTGTTGATGACTACACTGTATGTACATAGTATGTGCGTGCTGGCGTTAAGTAAGTGGCCTTAGGTAACAATCAATTACCTATTATCGAGACTTCTGTACGTAATCAAATTTTCTCGAAGATTGATTGTATAAAACCAGCAATATTAACATTGCATTGATGTTATCAAGCTTCAAGAGGTTTAGCTCCAATGACTGACATGCCGTACTATTGAACAATGTCAAACATACATACTCGATTTATTGTTTGACATTGTTAAATTTTACTTTGTTAATCTTTATCTCGCAACTGTTTCTATGTTTCGTACTCAGACAAGTTGTCCGTTGAGCCACAGGCCCTTTCTTTGCACCGGACGCAAGAGGATTGGCGCTGTACAGGGTTTGTTAAACCTCCTGCTTTAGTTTTAGATTTACTTAAGAATCTATGTATTTCTTTAGTATCTGATAAGGAAATGAGGAAATGAAATTGGCATATATGAAAGGTAATGCTAGAAATACATATTCCCAAGGGAAAAAAGCACATACACAAAACTGTTCATGTCAATGGATGAGTTTATTTATTATTTCCCTATCATCAGTGATAACGACTAATGTCAGTCCCGACATGTGGGAATATGGAAAGGTCATTGTCAGCTCTACATCACTAACTAATTTTCAAACATACAAGCAAATAATGCCTAAAGGTCACAATCTAGAATATAGAATATTTTAGTCTCATTGTATCAAAAATACATTTGTCAATCTAGAACATACTTTAACGTCATACGGTACCTATATCACACCTTTTATCCAAGTGTCAGAATGATTGCCAATATCAATGACGCAACAAACACACACACCACAGATTACAATATTTCACGGAAAGTCCTAGCAGGAGTTCTCGAAGCGTGGCAAGAGTTCTCTCCGCTCCCTCATGACGGTCACCTGTCGGACGTACCCGGACAGCACCTGACGACACTCCCGCTCGAACCCCGACAGCGTACCGCTCCCGTCTGCCCGCCGGATGTAGCTGTCCAGTACGGAGGTGTACAAGTCCGAGTCCACGATTCTCAGCTCGGCGATGACGGCGTAGTTCCTGAGGGTCAGCTTGCCGAAGGGTTCGTGCCTGCAGCCCTCAGAAACGGACAGCGAGCGGTCCTTCCTCAGTCGGTCCAGGATGCGTCCGTACGAGTCGTGGATGGGTCTCAGGTCGGCGGCTAGAGAGAAGTGTCCCGACCGGTCGGTGTCGGTTCGGCTGACCTTGCCGGTGGCTTCAGATGTGTCGTCTCCAGACCGCCGTCTCTTCCTGATGTTCACCGTACTGTCGGGACTGGCCGGGCGGGAGGACACCGGGGAGGAGGACGAAGCTCTGGCGGGGGACGGAGCCGGTCTGGTCTGGCGGGAGGCTTTCGGTGACTGCGATGAGGTGATTTCACTCTCGTCGGTGGAGACGGGCGTTGAAGGACGGCTGTGGTGCGGAGACCTCGCCATCATGACCCCGATGACCTTCTGGTAGCGGTGCAGCATCAGCATGGAGACGTACAGGGCGACTCCCAGACGGCGGTGGCTGTGCATGACGGGGCTGGTGGGTGGGTGGAAGAGCTTGTCACAGTTGTCGCACAGGCACAAGACTCTCTCGCAGTTGTAGGACACACAGACGGGGTCCAGGCAGACCCAGGCCGCCTGGTGGCCGCACCGCCCGCACAGGAACGATCGTGCCTTGGCGTCGAAGTCGTCGGCCCTCTTGGCGATCCACTCGGCTCGGGACCCGGAGTAGGAAGCGCTGCGGGGAAGGCTGTCTGTTCTCTCCATATCGTCACGTTCGTGTTGAAGTCTGCGCAAATCAGTCGATGTGCTCTCTGTGAATACCTACAGAGGTATAACTGAAGCGCTTGTCGGGACAGGATTTTATAGGAGATTTTTCCGCCAAAGGTAATCGGAAGACAAAAGGCGGCGGGTTCGGACACGACAGGTGTCAGACGTTCCTGGGACATGTGTACTGAGATGCCGACCGTCCGACCGGTTGTACCGTCCAGCTTCTGCAGGCGGCGCAACTTTGAAGAGTTCAAGGTGGATTACAGAAATGGAAAGGCCTTTGATGCCTTTGTCTTTATATTTACCTTTGATGTGTATTGTAGACAACATTCATCTAAAAGATGTGTACTTTTACGATACACAGAAGTTCTGTAGAGTCTAAGAATGAACAGACACCACCAATGTGTAAGTTGTATAGATCACAGCAAATATACATGGGAAATAGGAAATGTATACTCTATTGGTTTCAACAGTTGGTCATAAAGTTGTCTACCCGAACTTAAGTGAATGAGCCATTAATGTCGTCCGCAGTCTTCAATAAAATGCGTTTTTCTAATTATTTTATCCCTCTTCATGAAAACCAAGCTACCATCTCGTTATCTTACTTCAGTTATTAGTTTTCCTTTTTCGCCACACCGTGATAAACACATTTTGATGATCAACCAAAGCAAACGCCACCCATTTGCACCCAGTTGCCCATGCTCTCGTGCTAATAAATTCGTATGGTTATTTGCAATTTGATTTATCAGAAATCGGTCATACTGTAGACAATGTATAGCATAGACAAATCTTGGCGGATATCTTCTTCGACTTTTCAGTCCCGACATTTGATGAACCGGATTAAAACACAAAGGGACATTTTCTATAGGTACCAGACATACGTACAGGTGTTTGTCGGATGCATCCTTTCTAATGCCGTAGTGAGTATGTGTATTCCAGACTACGAGTTTAACTGGCTGCAGATAAACAGTATCCTACAAAACAGACATTTCTCCTCAGTACCGCAGGGCGCCTCTCCCCAACGGCAACACACAAACATGTGTAAAGATTGAAATACTTTATCTCATGTGCGGGCTGCAATTAACCTGCTGTCATCTGTTGGCATATTGATTAAAAATCTATACTCTAATTCATTAAAGCAGATTGGTATATGTTACCTACAACATATGTGCGTGTTGTGAAAACAGAATACTATTTACCAACTTACATGTATACGAGGGGTGATCAATATGTTCTCGGCTTACCGCAGAATTAATGGGGACCGCTC
>NC_049984.1:3123227-3163240 GCF_000003815.2 Branchiostoma floridae
TGCCGTGAAAGAGATCTTTTACGGAGTCTCCTGTCAGTTTCTTGCGAGGTTTTCTTCCCTGGGTTTTCGTGTATTTGCTCAGTTTTAACTCAACAAACCTTACAGGTACGTACACAACATGTACACCTACTTTCACGAGTAATCGTTGTGCAGATTTGGTTGAAAGTTGAAGAATGTGGCCATGGCCTTTTCACTCGAGTCAAAAGTTTCCAACGTGGTGGCTCGATAAGCTTTGGCACCTCAAAACTGTTTTCGTTTTTCCTGTTCCATACAGTGATGCCAAGCGTTACGACCAAAGAATTACCATCTCAAACTTGTGCTAATTTATTCTTTAAAGTTAGTTTGGCTGTGGTTATTCCTTGGTTTTATCTGCCGGAAGAAGGACTGGCCATCTGGGGCCGTAAACAGACAGAAGGGTCTTGGAGGGGTTACCGCATCTCTAGAATTGCAAAATCGAAGACCATTTCATGCATGCTTGTGTACGTCGTACTGATATCAAGCCAGAAGTTTGGTCCTTTATCGTTGATACAAAGAATTCGGGTATTACGTAGAATTTTGGGTTGTGTTCAGCCCTTTTTTTGGTATACACAAACCCCCTGTGTTACCTCTCAAAAACCTCCAGCTATCAAGACCCTGTTTGTGTCAGAATGAGGGGGAATCAGGGGGTGGTTCACTAACTGTTGTAGGTCTGTGTTGCTTGATTTAAACACACATTGAAGTGGAATATAACGGGATAGGGTGTGAGGGGGAGTCGGGACGGATCACTAATTGTTGTAGGTCTGTGTTGCGTGTTTTCAACACAAATCTTGTTGCGTGTCTTCAACACAAATCTTGTTGCGTGTCTTCAACACAAATTTTTCCCACGCACAATTCCCGAGTGGAATGCCCTGCCTGGCACGGTTGTAAGCGCTCCCAACGTTGAGCACTTCCGTGCCAGGCAGGCGGCCTGCCCGCCCTAACCCGGGAGCCTCAGCTCCCCCCCCCCCCCTACTTTTGCCCCTCGCGGGGTCATTTGGTTGTATCCTATGCAGATGCAGATGCAGAAATCTACACATAGAAGTGGAAAATATCGGGATAGGGTGGCCTTACTGTGTGTCTCCCAAGAAATAATCCACTTGGCTGTCTTTGTACAGTTTTGATCATGGTTACTGTTTTCCTGATGTTGTATGCAACAGTATGTAAACTTTTAAGTGGCTTTTTTTGCAGCAAAGATGAAAATTTACACGAACCCATAAAGCTGTTTAATTTGAATGTCCAGATATGTTATTTTAATGGACTTGTGTAGATGACTGTACTAGTGCAGTGGATGGGCATTTGTATTTTGTACTATTTAGACATCCGGTTTGGGAGGGCTATTTCTTCATTATATTTCAGCCATACATAGTATGGTGAAATATATTGTATTCGTAATGTTTCTTCTTTCTTCTTTCTCCTGTCAAATCTTCAAAGTGATTCATCTCCGCCGTTCCTGGACCGAATGACCTGAAATTTGGCACAGGGGTAGAATGGGCCAATACCTTGATGCTTTTTTCTCAGTTTTTTCATATCTGCCTCTAAAATGATTTTATTGAGATTTTTTGGTCAATTTTAGACCAAAACTGTATATTTGGGTCCCTGTACCCTGGTATTACAACCAAATGAGCTGAAATTTGACAGAGATGTGCCTTGATAATGCCTCCATATAAATTTGATAACACTTTTGGTGTACAGTACAACAAAATGCTTATTTTTGCGATTTTTTGACCAATTTTTGACCAAAAAAGGACACTTTTGGCTCCTGTACCTTGGTATTGCAACCAAATGAGCTGAAATTTGACAGAGATGTGCCTTGATAATGCCCCCATATAAATTCAATAACACTTTTCGTGTACAGTACAACAAAATGCTTATTTTTGCGATTTTTTGACCAATTTTTGACCAAAAAAGGACACTTTTGGCTCCTGTACCTTGGTATTGCAACCGAATGAGCTGAAATTTGACACAGATGTGCCTTGATAATCCCTTCATATAAATTCAATAACACTTTTGGTGTACAGTGCAACGAAATGCTTATTTTTGCGATTTTTGGTCAATTTTTGACCAAAAAAGGACACTTTTGGCTCCTGTACCCTGGTATTACAATTAAATGACCTGAAATTTGGTATATATAGGCATTAGATACTTGGTAACAAGATACATAAACAACTTTAAAATGATTAATATTGGCACTTTTCTGAGGGGAAATTTGTTTTCTTTTGGCATCCTGACATGACCTTCCGTGACCCCGCACAGAGCCACACCTGTGCGCGTCAGCCGGAGAGTTAATTGAATCAAAGACCTAGCCAATCAGCGAAGAGGAGGCCAAAGGCTAATTAATATTCATAAGCGGGGCCTCATGATCCCGTATATAGCAGTGTTCCCGCCAGGGGGAGCGAAGCCCGCCTAAGGCTCTCGCATTTTAGACTATTCAGAAGGCTTTATATTGTATCAGTTCTTAGGGGCATATCTATGATAATCGCAGCAGTCACATAACTTCTCTTCAGGAGTTTAGCGTAACACTATTTCATGTCAAACCGTCAAAGGCAACTAAAAACAAACTTTAACGTTACTGAGTTCAACAGTACTTATAACTTGTTATCCGAAGTTGAAACGCTAGCGATGGTATTTTCGCTGCGCTGTTAGCTCCGTGCGACTGTTGTTGACGGTCTTATAACGGTATATTTTGCACCCCTGTACCCTGGTATGAGTAACATTTGGTATAGATAGGCATAAGATAGTTGGTAAAATGATCCAAGTAAAATTTTTGGCATAAAGTACTGTAAAAGGCTTAATTACAGCACTTTTTTTAGGGAAATTGTTTTTTTTTCGTTCTCCATGCCATGACCTTTCGGACGTTCACCCCACAGAGCCGACATCTTTACCTGCGTCTAGCCGGCAGGAAGAGTTAATTCAATTAATGGTTCAGCCAATCAGCGAAAAGGAAAGCGAAGGCTAATTAATATTCATAAGCGGGACCACACAATACGTTAACTTGAAGACTCAGGCCGTACAGACTTCTCGCCAGGATTTTTTCAAAGCGTCGGACAGGGGTCCGGGGGCCGCCGAATGTCCCAGGCGGGGTCCAGGGGCAGGGCCACTGTGTGGGGGACCCAGGTGGGCGAAGCCCCCCCGGAAGCTCTTGCATTTTAGACTATTGAGAAGGCTTCTTTTATCAGTTTTTTTAGGGCCATATCTACGATAATCGTAGCAGTCACTTACTTCTCTTCAGCAGTTTGACTTTAAAATATTTCGGGTCAAAGCTTCAAAGACAACTAAAACCTCATAAACAAGAAACTTTACTTAGCTCAACAGTATACAAAAATATTGTACGGGTTGCCATCCTTAGTTGAAGCGCTTATTTATAGCGCTAGTATCTTCGCTGCGCCGTTAGCCGCCGTGCGACTTTTGTTGACGGTCTGATATCCCTACGTCGCCGCCTCGCTGATATTCCCACGGACATGTTTCAAGAAAAATGCCCAGCAAAAAACGCTGTTCTGCGTCAAATTCTATTCTATAAAACATGTGGGACTCAGTGTTACAGTCTAAATATTTTGTAGAAGCACCGCTGTAGGAAAGAAGGTCCAAGCAATGTAAAACATCACGTAGCATGAAATTTGCTGTCAACTGGCACACAGCACATGACGGTTTGAAGCTCTAAGTCTAATCAACAGCCGTGTTTGATTGATAGCCGGCGGTCCTTTGATGAAGTCGGCGAAAAGTGCGTTAGTTAGAAAAGCGTTTAGTTTTGATACGTAATTATAAGTTAGACAGTGGCGAGAATGATTATTTTCTCATCAATATTTCTCTTCCGAATTATTTGAACTTAATTGTACATCTAAACAATTGGCTTACCCGTGCAATGTTTATATGATTAATGATCAGTGTACTGAAATCATGTGTAACGTATGGCTCCTAGTCAATAGATCAGCATTTTCTCTATAGTGACCACCTGTCTATAGTGGCCACATTTCCTAGTGCTGTTGTTGTTTGACATAAACTTTGAACATTTAAATTGTAAGTAACTTTAAACTGCCAGAGTTTCAGCCCAATAAAACACTCTCAGCGCCAGGGTATGAACAGACTGACCAGACAGACGAAAATAAATCCTCGAACAAGGTTCAATCGTATCTTCCGGGTCTGGCAGGAAGTTGTTCAACTAAAATAAGAATAGGCTCGATGGCTGATTGCATACAAAGTAAAACAGTTTTACAGTTTTACAGCTTGAAGAAAACAAACGCTCCTACAGTACCTGCACCTGCTTGATAATTATTAAATCGTATGCCCTACTTGAATAAAAAAGTTCACTGCAATAATAAATGTACCCACATCACAAGGAGCTTATACTTTTTTGCATTTTGCCGCCTTAGCGGCAAAATGCTCTGAGGCCAGAATAGTCGCCGTTGTGATGGAGTGATGTTGAGATGAACGGACCTGTTCAATCCATGCCAAACATTTCTAAACCTGTTAAAACAGGCATTTTTCCAACATGTTCGCACTGGCGCAGTGGTTAAAGTTTACGCCTTCTAAACCAATGCACCCGGTTCGTATCCGGGGAGGTAGATTTTTTTTTTTTCTTTTTTACATCCATTAAAATACTAATTTTTACATCCATTTGGCCACACCAATTTATTTCTTTGGTTAACGGATTCGCCGCTTCGTTTTTTTGCCGAATAGAAATAAAAATTAAAAAAAAAAACTTAAAAATGCCCCGCAACAGAGCTCACTCAAAAACAGGCAGTGTAGTGAAATTTGCTGCAGTTCACGCAAATTTTAACAGGTGGCGTCTAGATCTAGATTCAGGCACATATGTGAATCTCTCCATGCGCCAATATCAGGTTTAGTTACTCTGTTCTATTTATATGACATTCTAATAACTAGAAAAAAACGTTCACACACGCAAACATTGGCAAAATGCCAGCTTTTTTAAAAGCACTTGTTAAACTTACACCTAGTTATCGTACTGGAAATTGTTAATGACATTACATGAAGTCATTCAACAATTTTCAGTCATGATGAAAATTTTCTGAATGGAAGGTGTGATTATTGTCATTTTCTGAAAAATAGAAGCAAGCTCTGTTTTTGCCTGGAATCAATTCACAATACCAGTCCACTTTGGGGGATAATGTACTGTTAAGAGGATGTTCCATTTTTGCGCAGGGGTGATTTGGAACAGTCCAATGTTGCGTGGGAAGGGGTATGGCTGAAATATGCTGTATTTGCTCTTAAGCAAATGTCGGCCTTTCTAGTTTGTAGTATGTCTTCAAAGTCAGCGCAATGTCTAGGTAATGTAAAGGGATGTGTCAATGAAGGCTAGACATTCAGGAAATAAGACAAGTACCCCAAATAGCAGTTGTAATGTAATGCCTTTTGATCAATAAATCTTGCTCAGTGGCACTAGTGAAAGGTAATGGACGCTACCTGAAATGTCTGACTGTTTGCAAGATCATATGCAGATGCTTGAGTAACTACTTTTCAGTGTAGAGGGAGGTACTGTAAGGTTTCAGTTTTCCACAAATGTTTATATACAATGTGGTCTGTTTGATTTTTACAGAACTCTGGGAGTGGCTTTAGTTGCTGATACCATGGCCACAAATAGCAGCAGTCCTGATGACATCAACAGTGGATCAAAAGGTGGATCTGACAGCAGACTTGCCACCACAAAACTCTACAGATGTGAGGAGTGCAACAAGCAGTTCAGTCGGCTGGATCATCTGAAGACTCACATGCGGACTCACACTGGGGAGAAACCCTACAAGTGTGAGGAGTGCAGCAGGCAGTTTAGTCGGCTGGATCATCTGAAGACTCACATGCGGACTCACACTGGGGAGAAACCCTACACTTGTGAGGTGTGCAGCAAGCAGTTCAGTGTGCTGTGTAATCTAAAGACTCACATGCGGACTCACACAGGGGAGAAATCCTACAGGTGTGAGGAGTGCAGCAGGCAGTTCAGTCGGCTGGGTCATTTTAAGACTCACATGCGCACTCACACAGGGGAGAAACCCTACAGGTGTGAGGAGTGCAGCAGTCAGTTTCGTACACCAAGTCATCTGAAGACTCACATGCGGACTCACACAGGTGAGAAACCCTACAGGTGTGAGGAGTGCAGCAGGCAGTTCAGTCAGCTGGGTCATCTGAAGACTCACATGCAGACTCACACAGGGGAGAAACCCTACAGGTGTGAGGAGTGCAGCAGGCAGTTCAGTGAGCTGGGTTGTCTGAAGAAACATATGCGGACTCACACAGGTGAGAAACCCTACACGTGTGAGGAGTGCAGCAGACAGTTCAGTGAGCTGGGTCATATGAAGACTCATATGCGCACTCACACAGGGGAGAAACCCTACAGGTGTGAGGAGTGCAGCAGGCAGTTCAGTCAGCTGGGTCATCTGAAGACTCACATGCGGACTCACACGGGATAAACCCTACAGGTGTGAGGAGTGCAGCAGGCAGTTCAGTGATGTGAGATACCTAAGGAAACACATGCAAATCCACATGGTAGAGACCCCAAAGCCATGAGGATCTCCAGTCAGCTGGTTGCGCTGAAGATTCACGTGAGAACCCAAATGCAGAATTCTACAGATGTGAAAGTTGACCAAAAGTGACTGGGTAGTTCAAAGACTCCCATGCAGGCTCACAGAAGGAGAGATCTGCATGTGTGAGAACTGCAATAATCTGTTTAGTAACTTTAGTTAGCTGCCTTATGAAAAGAAACACATAAATCTACACGTACTAAGAAAGATATTGAAGACGTATGTAGTGAAGCTGCTTTTCAAACTGACTGATTATTTAAAAAAGAGCATAACCCATTTACCAAAAGTGCTGAAAGTAGTGAGGTCCTTGTTATCTTTATGGCAACTGTAGGGCCCACAGCTTCAAACTTTTGTGAAAACTTTTCTCAAGCATCATTTAGTTTGTTTCTATAGAAACATAAGGACTTTTGTTGAACTGCTTATAGTTTATCTGGCTTATTTGCTTAGTCTAGTATTACTAGTATGCTTCTTGCTAAAGAATGCAAATCTCATTACGATATGTATACTAACTTGTTCTTTAACTGATAGGACGTATATTCAGCCTACTAACAGATATCAATATGAGCGTATTTATTTTCTACATTTACTTCGATGATACTAGTTATGTTATTACCTGTTACTGACATTTCGTAAATTTGTACATGATAGAATAAGTAGAGACAGTATTAAATGCCTTGCGCGAGACAGAACTAAGGTACTTAACTACTAGTATTATCTTACATTGGTTTGTAAAATTTTGTACTACGTATAGTGTGCCAGTTGATGGTAATGTTAGAACAGACATGTTAAAGTTTTAGTTGATTTTGAAGTTAATGTTGTTTTGGTTTTGTTGACATGTTGTTCTTGCCATTATATTGTAAATAAAGTTACAGGTTTGAAATATTTCTGTTTGTTACTTACACAAATTTAAACCACTATGTGACGATTGAAGAAGCATCCTCCTAGATTTCATCATTGATTATCTAAATTAGGTCCTGATTCATTAATATTCATTTCATTTATCACTCACACTCACTATCCATGGTTAGATTATACTGCTGCTGGGTTCCCTGACGCAGGGGTAGGCAGCAGTCGGCCAGTATATACCTAATAATCATCCAATTATGTCAAGCATCACTTTTTGAGCTATCTATATACTAAAAATCATAACGTTCCGTCAACGCCTCCTTTAGTGCTTTTTTTTAAGTCTCAAAATCGGTAACAGCAGTTAAAAAGTCTGCTAGCTATAGGGGAGCCAAACCTTCACCACAAACTTTCTGTCCCACAAGCTATTCTACCACTTAGAAATGGTAACCATAGCATACCCAAAGTATATATCAGAACCGGAAATTCTGCTGCAGTAGCGTAGAAAGCCGCCAGTAGTTACTCTCCAAGCAGACGTTCGGCTCGACTGTTTTTTTACGTTTACGTTTTTAGACGCTTTCCGTTTTGTACCGTTTTCGTTATGTTTCCTGGCCAAGTAGGCACATTACCGAACTTCACTTCGTTTTTCTGACTCCTGCCCTCATATCAAGTATCATAAAGATCCACCCACACCTTCCAGAGTTATGGCGAAAACATGGACAAACACACAAAGAGCACTGAAAATGTCATCTTCTTGGCAAAGGTAACTTGAACACTGCTGTTCATCCATTTACAAATAAGTTTGGATATTCATATTACAGTAAACAGACCACATCAAACAACTCATACAAGTGAGGTCGGTCATTCTGGTATCATTATACCCACAGTGTGCATTATACCTAATACTAGTATATAGCTTGTACGTTCGATGTAAAGCATCGGACAACAAAAAGAAGTTGCCGGAGGTATGAGTTCTCGGAACTCGAGTTGTTGCATCTCCGCGGAGCTCATCAGGACAGTGCCCTCCGTATTTCTCACCACGCGTCCTGTCGTGAGAGGTCTTGTGCCGCCAGTTTCTTGCGAGGTCTTCATCCCAGTTTTCGTGTATTTGCTTAGTTTTGACCCAACAAGCCTTACAGGTACGTACATAACACTTCCACCTCTTTTCATGAGTACTAATCGTTATACAGATTTGGTTGAAAGTTGAAGAATGCGGCCTTTTCACTCGAGTCAGAATTTTCCAACGTGGTGGCTCGATAACTTTGGCACATCTTTAAACCACCCTGACTTGATGTTTTCGTTTTTCCTGTTCCATACAGTGATGCCAAGCGTTACGTCCAAAGAATCATCATCTAAACTTGTGCTATTTTATTCTTAAAAGTTGGTTTGGCTGGGTTTAATCCTTGGTTTTTATGTTGTTTTTGTTGTTGTTGTTGTTGTTGTCCTTGTTTAACGTCTACTTCTCCGCTAGACATGGTCTCTTGGTGCTTTTTCTGCTGGGTGCTCTTAGATTTGTTGACCTCGCTGGTGCTTGTACATTGGTGCTTTGCGTATGCGTGTTTGGGGTGTTCTAGACCTGCTCGGCGAACCTTCTCGTGTCTTCAATGTTTTTGTCTGTCGCTAGATGGACTCGGGGTCTGTTAACAGGCAAATGGGTCTTGGGGGGTTTCCGCATCTCTAGAATTGCAAAATCGAAGGCCATATCAATTGAATGCTTGTATACGTCGTAGTGGTATCAAGCTAGAAGTTTGATCTTTTATCGTAAGTAATGGGAACTCTTATCTGGTGTTACGTAGAATTAGGGGATGTGTTCCGACTTCGGTCCCTTTTAGTAGGTATACACAAACCCCCTGTAACCGCCTCTCAGAAACCTCCAGCTTTCACATCTGGTTTTCATCAGACCCTAGTGTTTGTGTCAGAAGCTATTGTAGGTCTGTGTTGCATGATTAAACACAGATTTAAACATAGATCTACACAAAGAAGTGGAATATAGGGTGTCTCCGTGTGTTTCCCAAGAAATAATCCACTCCGCTGCCTTTGTACAGTTTTGATCGGGTTTTTGGAAAACCCTGTCCAGTCCAAACAGGGAAATGGGGCAGAAAACCCTGTCCAGTCTGAAAAGAGGGTCTGCATAGGGGTTCCTGGCAATGCTTAAAACTATTACTTCAGACACTAAACTGATACACATAACTATAGAATCGGCAGCATAATGAGTGATCCAAAGGTACAACATGCACACAAAGTCAGTTCTGTCAAATGCAAAGTACCCAATTAACACTTATCTGGTAGGACATGAGGGGAGAGAATTACACCCATTGTCTATCAAACAATGGATAGTGAGTGTCCGTCAATTTCGGGGGGTTAAATAGTGGCAATACATTACAAAGACAGGCTTTGAAAGGTTTTCTTTAAATGATAAGTGTACAGCACTCATTTTGAGAGCTGGTCAGTTTATTTACTTTAAATCCTGGTTTAATAGAATGACTGCGAAAGGTTTCAATGTCAACAAGACTTTAGTACACAATGTTGTAACATTACATATATTTTACAACACACTACAATAAAGCGGAGATGGCATTTTTCAAACCCTAGTACAAGTTATGACCTGTATAGAACTATGTATGCTTTAAAAAATAATGTGTTTTATTTGAAAATTATGCCGTAAGGCTACTAGCATGTTCAGTCTCAAAGACATGATGTCAAAAATATGATGAACAGAAGTAACAATGATGGATGATTTTTGTTAAGTTATGATTTTTGTATGACATTGTGTCACACTTCAAGTTGATGTTATTTCTGTGCTTAGCCATATTAAAGATAAATGTTGTTGTACTTAGTAGCTTACAACGTATACCCCCATGCAGACCCTCTTTTCAGACTGGACAGGGTTTTCCGCATTCCGGACTGGACAGGTTTTTCCGAAAACCCGTTTTGATCGTGGTTACAGTTTTCCTGATGCTGTTTGCAACAGTATGTAAACTTTAAAGTGGCTTTTTTGCAGCAAAGATGAGAATTTACATGAATCCATAGTGACTACAACTAGTCCAGTGGATGGGCATTTGGTACTATTTAGACATCCATTTTGGGTGAGCTATTTCTTCATTTGTTGTATGTCTTCAAAGTCAGCGCAATGTCTAGCTAGGTAAGGCCACAGCAAGTGAATTTTATGGATGACATCAGCGCGCACATTAATTTTCGACTGATTTCAGAAAAAAAAAACAAGAATTTTTTTTCTTCGGAGATGGTCAACATGATGGGAAAGTAACACAATGGGCAAATATATTGTGTTGTAGGCTAATGATTGTACTTGTAGAAGTGACACTAGCCAGGTAGACATGACTGAGGTTATAGAAGTCAAACTAGTTAGATAGTTGTAAAAGTGGCACCAATATGGAAACCATGAGTGTAGTTGCCATGTTGGTAAATGACACCAGTCTACCACACTAGTATCACCTACTACACTAGTTCACGTCTTAAACACAGGAGTGTTTCTTCACTTCAATTCTTTTTTTTTGTATTGTTTATTGCATATTTTTTTTAAATTTAGCAATCTCGTGTTTTTTTTACCCAATCTTGTTTTTTTTTTTTTCGCCCTATCACTATTTTCTTAGTCTGTGGAGGATGTCATCCATAAAATTTACTTGCTGTGGCCTAATGTAAAGGAATGTGTTGATGAAGGCTAGACATTCAGGTAATAAGACAAGTACGCCAAATAGCAGTTTCTTAAGCAACCGGATATGAATTTCGAAACGGTCAGACGTTGCAGATAGCATGTACAGTCAAACTTGTCTTTAGCGGCCACTCAAGGGACTAGTCAAAATTGGCCACTATAGAGAGGTGGCCGCTATAGAGAAAATGCTGATTAATTGACCACAAGCAAAAAGTTACACATGGTTTTAGTAACAATTGATCTTTATTCACATAATCAAGGAGCTTTTATGTGTAGCACTGCAATGATTGTTACACTATATGTATTAAGAAAACAAAAGCTAAATGAAAGTTTTAAATGTTCTACAGTTGATATTGTCTGAAGAAACCGGTATTGTCATATTTCTTTGATACTTCGCCGTCCGTGTGTTCCCTCCCGCGTTCACACGTCAGATTCCACCATTATGCTAATGTGGTCCTCACAAGAAAAGCCTGTCATTTTAGACTTATCTCTTAATAAATGTAATAATACAATCCACCATAGTCTGAAGTTCATATAATTTTATCTGTGTAACAATTTATTTAGGATGTTTTTGTAATGTAAGTTAATCTCAGCAATAGTGTATTAGAACGTAACTTTGCCACAATTTACCTCCGTAATAGTGGTGTCGTCTGCTGACCTTATATGACCTAGTTTGTCGGCGGTAAGGCAGTTTTGTTTTGAAAAAAAAGAGGTTTTAAATACGGCGTAGGGTGACAATATGGCTGCTGTATGGCCGAATGCGTGCCGGACGGTAGATCAGCCGTCCGCCATGGCCATAATCGGCAGTGTTTCTGTGTTTGCGGGACCGGAAATCGTGTGGCCGTGGCCGCGTTGGGCAGGTGGCCACTAAGCCTATTTCTTAATCATTATGAATCCAAGGGACCGACAAAAAATGGCTACTATGGCCAGGTGGCAGGTATGCAAATACAGGTTTGACTGTATACTGCTTTTTGATCTGCACATCTTACTTAGTAGCACTAGCGAAAGGTAATGCATGCTACCTGAAATGAAACTTTTCAGTGTAGAGGGAGGTATTGTAAGCTTTCAATTTGCCACAAAGGCTTATACACGATGTGTCTGATTTTTACAGAGCTCTGGAAGTGGCTTCAGTTGCTGATACCATGGCCACAAATAGCAGCAGCGCTGATGACATCAGCAGTGGATCAAAAGGTGGATCTGGCAGCAGACTTGCCACCACAAAACTCTACAGGTGTGAGGAGTGCGGCACGCATTTCAGTCAGTTGAGTGCTCTGAAGACACACATACGGACTCATTCAGGGGAGAAACCTTACAGGTGTGAGGAGTGCAGCAGGCAGTTCAGTCGGCTTTACCATCTCAAGACACACATGCGGACTCACACAGGGGAGAAACCCTACAGGTGTGAGGAGTGCAGCAGGCAGTTCAGTCAACTGGGATATCTAAAGATCCACATGCGAACTCACACAGGGGAGAAACCCTACAGGTGTGAGGAGTGCAGCAGGCAGTTTAATCAGCTGGGTCATCTGAAGACTCACATGCAAACTCACACAGGTGAGAAACCCTATAGGTGTGAGGAGTGCAGCAGGCAGTTCAGTCAGCTGGATTATCTAAAGATCCACATGCGAACTCACACAGGAGAAACCTTACAGGTGTGAGGAGTGCAGCAGGCAGTTCAGTCAGCTGGGTACTCTGAAGATTCACATGCGGACTCACACAGGGGAGAAACCTTACAGGTGTGAGGAGTGCAGCAAGCAGTTCAGTGAGCTGGGCCATCTAAAGAGACACATGCGGACTCACACAGGGGAGAGACCCTACAGGTGTGAGGATTGCAGCAGGCAGTTCAGTCAGTTGAGTGCTCTGAAGTGACACATGTGTACTCACACAGGGGAGAAACCCTACAGGTGTTAGGAGTTCAGTAATGTGGGATGCCTAATGAAACACAAATCCATAGAGGGGAGAAACCATAAAGCCATGAGGATCTCCAGTCAGTTGGTTGCGCTGAAGATTCACATGGGAACCCAAAATGGAAAATTCTACAGATGTGAAAGTTAACCAAACAGTTCAATGACTGGTAACCTCCAAGACTCTCGTGCAGGCTCACAGAAGAAGAGATCTGCATGTGTGAGAACTGCAACAATTAGTTAAGTTTGTAATGTAATGAAAAGAAACACACGGAAACCCATACGTAAAAAAATGACATTTTGAAAAGCAAAACAGAAACCATTTGCCAAAAGTACCAAAAGAAGTGGCAACTGCAGGGTTCACAGTTCGAACATTTGTTAAAACTTTGCTCAAGCATCATTTAGGTTGCTTCTATAGAAACTAAAGAAACAGGAACTTTTGTTGGACTGCTTATGGTTTATCTGGCTTATTTGCTTACTCAAGTATTTCTTGTATGCTATAGCTAATTTCTTGTTGATTTCTATGTATACTAACTTGTTCTTTAACAGATAGGACATATATTCAGCCTACTAACATAACGATATGTAGCATGTTTATTTTCTACTTTTATTCCTATGATACTAGTTATGTTACTGACATTTCGTAAATTTGTACATGATAGAATAAGTAGAGACAGTATCAAATGCCTTTCGTGAGACAAAACTGAGGTACTTAACTATTCTCTAAATGGGTTTGCAGTGTGCCAGTTGATGGTAATGTTAGAACAGACATATGTTAGATTTTTAGTTGATTTTGTAGTTAATGTTTTGGTTTTGTTGACATGCTGTTTTTGCCATTATATTGTAAATAAAGTTACACACTACCAAAAATGCTTTTTCTTGTTTATCTTGTTTTTCTTCCTCACAGAAAATTTATCTTCCAGGAAGAAAATTATTCTGTCCCCAAGAAATCTTAGAAAAATGTGCTTGTCCATGGGGCAACACCTCCTATCCGCGAAGCCTGGTAGAGGGTACTTTGTTTCCCAGGATCTGATGTAAAAAGAGAGTTGTGGAAGAGGTTACAACGAAACACGACCATTCACTAAACACTGGTTTACAGCCTGGACCCCTGCAGCATGTTGGGAAATTACACGCAGTTCACAGCTCTTCTAGTTTTCCTAAATATTCAGCTACTGACTCCAGGTATCCGGTATGTAGGGAAAACAAGTCTGTGCTATGCCATTAAGGACCACTTGTGTGGGTGAAAAAATCCTCTTAACGACAAAACAGCCGATACAATATTGAGGTTTCTACAATGATATATCAATATGATGATACTACATGTACTGCAACAAAAACTCAGTTCGGAGGTCTGGTAATATCCGCCAAAAAGCAATTATTCAAGCCACTGGATATGATTTTGAAAATGGTCAGAAGATAAAATCTGTTATCTTTCTTCAGTGACATTAAAGCGATCTCATTGAAGAGCAGGTTTTATATCCTAACTCTGAATTATTATACAAAAGACAATGTTAGAGTAGTTCAATAGGAAATATAAAGTAAATGAGAAAATTCTAACTAAATGCGAAGCCTCTGTTACAGTCTTCGGAACGGGTCTGTTTTCTTTGGGGGGGGGGTCGTTGGTTCGCGATTTTCAACGTTGGTTACCGGTCTTGTACCGGGAAAAGGAGTTTGCCGAGTAAAGGAGTTTGCTGTGGAAGGGAGTTTGCCGTGATAGCGAGTCTTTGCCCCGTTTTTTTATCAGCAAAATATTGGAAACTGATTCCGCCCAAGATGGCAGAACTGAATCTTTTTGACAGTCTTGTATATAGTAAACAGATTCGGCCCAAGATGGCAGAGCTGAATCTTGTAAACAATCTTGCAAAGTGGACTCATTCCTCAGCTAACCGACATCTATACACGCCCCAGTCGTCAATATGTCACATTTCCAAACCGGGGCCCGGGAACAGAAAGTGTTATGTAAAAGACACCAAACTGCATATACTTTGGTGTATGTTTTGTTTCTGGCATCTACCAGGCTCCGCAGATCAGTGGTCTAATAGTAGAAATTGGACAAATAGAGTTAATAGTACCCTAGGGTATTCACATTTCCAAAACCGGGGCCCGGCCGGGCAGCTTTCGGGAACAGAAAGTATTATGTAAAAGACACCGAACTGCACATACTTCGGTGTTACACATAAAAGAGAGTTGTGGAAGAGGTTACTAATCTCCTAGCAGATCCCACGGTAGCATAAGATAGTATCAAAAGCTGGTAGAGGAGTGAAGCTGGCTTAGGGGTGTATTTGGCTTTTGGCTGACTACACTCCTTGGCCAGTTTGGTACTATCTTATGCCATTTTAGGATCTGCTTTGAGATTAGAGGTTACAGCACTGCACATCCCAGCGTATTGCGAAAATATACACAGTTTACAGTTCGTATAGCTTCTTGAATATTCAAGTACTAAGTCCACCAGTACTCAGACTCAATCTATCCGGTATGCAAGAAAAACAAGTCTGCGCTATGCCGTTATTTACCACTCGTGTGCGGGACAAAATGCTCTATACAAGAAAACAGCTGACACAATACTGAGGTTTCTTCAATGAGAGTAACACAATGATAATATACTGATCCAAGAATTAGTTCGGAGGTCTCTTATCAATTCATTATAGCAAATGAGCAAATTTAAGCGAAATACGAGGTAAGTAACCCCTGTGAATAATGCATGGTTTCTTCATCGACGTTATATAACGTCCTTGTTTTTTTAATACTTAATACATGATATCTCTTGAATATTTACTCACAGCTGACGATTTGCGGTTTGTGCTTTATAATTCAAGGCGCGACAATGTAAGGTGATTTTACACTTAAAACATTTTCTTAACTGTGTAAACTTAATCTTGCAACAATGATGACAAAAACGGTAACAACACGTTATACCACAATATACAATGCATATTATGATATCAAGGTCTCTTACGTCAAAGAAGCAAATAACTCATAGTAAATTGAAAAATTCCTCCTAAACATAGACAAGTGGCTGTTGTGGATGTTGAATGTTTATGACATGCCACATCCGATTTCTAGACAATTATTAGTGGGGTCGGCTTTTTCCAAGACGTCACAGCGGAGAAAGCGCATTTCGTGATCGGCACCAGATTGGGTGCGGTCCGAGTGCGAGATGGCGGAGGGTCCGGGAGACGAACTTCAGCAGACCCAAACAGCAGAAAACAGCCCGACAGCCGCAGAGTTGACTGACCCAGGAGGGTCTACACGTGAGGGAAATGGCTACATGCCAATGGCTTCGATCGTAAACAATGGCTATACGCCAATGGCTTCTCTCGTAGACACTGGCTACACTCCTATGTCACCTATCGTAGACAACGGCTATACTCCGATGGCTTCTCTCCAAAAGGCTTCTGAGGTGCCACCGCCTCTTCCCCCGAAAAAGAACCGTCGTCGTCAGGGAGGACCGTCTCTTCCCTCCGGAGACACTCCGAGAGAACCGCCGCGTCTCTCTGGAGAAACTTTGGGGGAACCACGGGGTCCTTCCGGAGAAACTCCACCGCGGTTTCTCCTCCCCAAACGGAGAAACGCCAAGAGGGCCGGTGTTTACTGGATGCGGGAGGAAGACATCGTCAACCTGCCGCTGAACCCGATGTACAACGCGGATCTAGATCTGCCGCCAGGTGAGTTCAAATTATCCTGAGTATTATTTCCAGTCAGTTTACTTTTGTATTTCACTGGGCTGCGGTAAGTTGGCGGCGTCGCTGCGTTGTAGATTGAATTTGTGTTACCCTCGACTTAATAATGGGAATACCATGTAAAACGTATAAATATCACTCAAAAGACAACAATATACCCAAAGCATTAAAAAATTCGTATTTTATCGATGAAATTTGTTAAGCGTTCTGTCAAATCGCTCTGTCGCAGCGTCGCCGCCAACGTACCGCAGCTCCAGTGAGTCCTTGCCGCAGGGCTCCCATACTCTCGCCTCACCAACAACTGTACTTGGAAAGGGAGGGGGTATAGGAGTCCTTGGATAACACTTAGGTTAAGTTCTAATGTTAACATTGAAAATATGTTGCATTCATGCCCACAATTCAGCGTTAGCAGGGGAAAAGTAACGTCATCAATGATAGAATTAAATGAAAATCAACTAAAAAGCAGTTTAGAACACGTACTGTAAACATTCAAAACGTAACGTCATCAATGCTAGAATTAAATAGAAATCAACTAGGAAAGCAATCTATAGCACTATGTAAACATTCAAAACGAATTTGTCACTGTGGGCCCTCGTACCTGTAAGGCAATAGAAAAGTCACATTAGAAAATCACAACGTTAGCTTTATAAACTGGAGCTCTGATCTCCAAATTTTCACACATTCAGCAAATAAGAAACAAATTAAACCTCTAGAAACGTGGTATACTTTGGGGCGGGGATAATTTAGTAGGCTTTTATTCCTGATTTTTACTCATTCTTGTGGTAATATCATCCAGCCGATTATCATGCCGACTTACGATACCTGTTTTAGAGGACAACTGATTTAGTGCCGCATATTAAGTAGGGGTTTCAAGGCTAGCAGTTGTTGCCGAAATGTATTGAATAAGTATATTCCAGTCATGAATTTTCATGGAAATCAAGAACCACATCATCATCTTATCTATCATCATGATGACCTATCCTAAGATGCCGCGCCGGTTTTTGCCTTGCATAGAATACTTAGACATTTGTAGTGACAAAGTATTGAATATTGTAGCCTACTTATTCCAAAACACGACAGCGTCCAGCCTACATTACGACCACTGTCGCAAGATTCAAACTTTGTATTTATTCTTGTGGTAGTATTATCATATCGACTTACGGTACCTGTTTTAGCGGACTACCGATTTAAGTGCTGCATTTTAAGTCGGGGTTTCAAGGCTAGCAGTTGTTGCCGAAAAGTATTGAATAAGTATATTCCAGTCATGAATTTTCATGGAAATCAACAACCACATCATCATCTTATCGGTTATCGTATCCTAAAATGCCGTTTTTTGCCCCGCATAGAATACTTAGACATTTGTAGTGACAAAGTATTGAAAATAGTAGCCTACTTATTCCAAAATGCGACAGTTTGTGGTATTAACTACAATCACTGTAGCAGGATTTAAAAGTTTTACTCATTTTTGAGTTAATTTTAATATCATCCTGTTGATTATCATATTTATTTTATAAGACGAATGATTTTAGTCCTACATAGCAAGCCGAGATTAAAAGACTAGCATTTGTTGCTAAACAATATCAAATAAGTATATTCCCGTCATGAATTTTCAGGTAAACCAACTGTTGACAGGACCCGTGCAATACTGTAAATGCAGAAATGTTCGCGGTGGATGTAGTTTCGCGTTTTTCTTTTGCCGCGAACTCTTAAACCACCGCGAACTCTAGAACCACCGCGAACATTGTCCATTACAACAAGATATTTAACGGTTTAATGTTTTATTTTGTAATGTTAATGGTACATTAAAATAAGACAATTGGAATTTAAGGTAACAACATTGCGACAAGACAATTTAAGTACCTTATGAAGACACGAGGCCAAACCATCACTGTTTTCGTCACTTGCTGGTCAATTTTCCATTGGTCTTTCATTTCTACTGAAACTAGCTTCTGCCAGGTAAATGGTACTTTTTTTCGTGTACAAAAACCATTCTTTGTCTACCTTGTTCTCCATATTTGGTCATTTTCTATTTCAAGCAACCCAAACAGTTTGTTTTCTCTCCAAGTTCAGCTCTGCCTGTTTTTAGGACTCTGTTTCTAGTTTTTAGTTGATCCCTGCTGACTCGGGTCTTACCAAGATAGAGGTAATGTAAGTACCACTGCCTCGCTTTGAGCAAGTAAAAATAATCATACAACTGATCTGTCGTTACTTTCTAATCGTTAAGTATTGTCCCTCTGCGAAGTTGGAGAAATCATTCTCTCCAGTAAGACTTTTGTTTCATACTTACATAGGGCACATGGTGTTTAGCGTGAGCGTGTGTGCTGTACTTTGAATATGCATAAGTAATCCAGTCATAACAGGGGGAAATTGGTTTATTACACATACAGCAGCCTAAAGATTAATTCACTTTCGCGACAAGTAACAGTAGAGGTATATTTGCCACTAAGTGATTATCATAAGCCTACTACTACTACTATTACTACTAGCGTATAGCAGTAGTGACAATTGTTGTGAAACCATGACTTATAACTTAAGCGCTGTGGAAACATTCCCTCTATAGACATATTTAAATCTCATTGCTTCAACGTAGGAGTCTGTAATACATAGTAACTGTTGTTGTCAAGCTTCTTTAAAACAAAATATAACAGGGAACGGAGGTACACATTAAGAATAGGAAAACCAGATATTTGCCACTAAATGACTGTAATATCTTCAAAGACTAAGTTTATATTATCATCATGATAATATTGTAATAGAACCGTGATTTACCCAGGAGATGCAGAAAACTTCCCTCACAACATATCCTAATCTCATTAACGCTTTCTAGTCTGTACTATAGAATTTATAATGAATAGTAACGATTTTTCTCATGCATATTTGAAAATATAACAGTATAAGGGGGTACATCTAAAGTATTATTTAGGCAGACCATATGTTATGCGCTGAGTGACTGTGGATCGTTCCATCATGTTCCATCATCTACAACTGTAGACTTCATGAAACCATGATTTACCCAGACGCAGTGGACAATTTCCCCGCTGCATATCTGAATCTTATTATCCCCCGCGTAGGAGTGTTACTATATATGAATAGTAACGATTTTTCTCATGCATATTTCAAAATATAACTGGGTATATGTAAAGTATTAGTTAGGCAGACCAGATATTAGGCGCTGAATGATTGTTGACTATTCTATTATGATCTATAATTTTAGACTCAGTTTACACTTGTTGTGAAACCATGGTTTACCCAGACGCCGTGCACAATTTCCTAACGAAATATCTCAATCTCAATACCCCCAGCGTAGGAGTCTTACTATATATGAATAGTGACAATTTATATATTTGATAATATAACAGGTATAGAGGGTACATGTAAAGTATTAGTTAGGCAGACCAGATATTAGGCGCTGAATGATTGTGGGTTATTCTATCATGATCTATAACTCCAGACTTAGTTTTTACATCGTTGTGAAACCAATGGTTTTGCCAGGCGCCGTGAGCAATTCCTACGCTGCATATCTGAATCTCATAAAGTTACCACCACTCTCGAGCCTGTACTATATATGAATAGTAACACTTTTCTCATGTATATATTACAGGGTATAAGAGGGTACATGTAAAGTATTAGTTAGGCAGACCAGATATTTGGCGCTGAATGATCGTAGCCTATTCCATCATGATATACTAGAACTCCAGATTTAGTTTACATTGTTGTGAAACCATGATTTACCTAGACGCAGTGCACAATTCATCCAGTGTATATCTTAATCTCATTACCACCACTTTCGAGTCTTTACTATAATGAATAGTAACAATTTTTCTCATGCATACATGTGTATTTGAAAACATAACAGGGTATAAGAGGGTACATGTAAAGTATTAGTTAGGCCGACCAGATATTAGACACTGAATGATTGTGGGTTATTCTATCATGATCGATAATTTTAGACTCAGTTTACACTCGTTGTGAAACCATGGTTTACCCAGACGCCGTGCACAATTTCCTCACGAAATATCTCAATCTCAATACCCCCAGCGTAGGAGTCTTACTATATATATAGTAACAATGTATATATTTGATAATATAACCGGTATAGAGGGTACATGTAAAGTATTATTTGGCAGACCAGATATTAGGCACTGAATGATTGTGGGTTATTCCATCATGATCGATAACTGTAGACGTAGTTTTCATTCGTTGTAAAACCATGGTTTACCCAGACGCCGTGGACAATTCCCTCGCTACATATCTCAATCTCATTACAGGCTACAATAGCCTTCCATGTGAGGATGAAACTTTCATATCATACTTTGGAAAACTTCTGTTATTTAGGTAAAGAATATGATCCACTGATATGATTTATGCAAATGGGAGTTGTGTGCATAATTAATGAGAAACATTAATTTGTGATAATCGATTTGTAATAATGAATTTGTCACTCGAAAAGACTAACATCAATTGGCGAAATTGAGGTCGTGGAACTCTTGTTTCTGTCTCTGTATCTGTATCTTTATGGCCGGTATAACCGCCGTTCGGCGTAACACACCAGCTAATATCATGGTTTGATGTCATTATTCTCTAGAAGGACAAACAACTCCGAAAGAGGTCGGTGGGTCATCCCAAGCGGGAGGTCCGGATGATGGGAGGAGGCAAGGGGACCAGGCGGCGTCTGGTCCAGCCACACACGTGTATGAAGATGGAGACACGTTCGGGATGCGTCTCGGACCACCTCTGAAGGGAGATCCTCGCAGCGCCCCGCCTGTCCCCTCCACCCCGAGGCCAGGACGAACCACCGATGGGGCCCAACCTGTGGCGGCCGCCACACACGTGTATGAGGATGGAGAATCGTTCGGGATGCGTCTCGGGCCAGCTCTGAACCGAGACGCACCTGCTGTCCCCTCCACCCCGAGGCCAGGAAGACCGACCGGCGGGGCCCAACAACTGCCGGGCGGGCCAAATCCGCTATCAAACCCGCAGGACGTCATCAACCAGCTGCGACCAAACCCGATGTACAACTCCAACCAGGCCCCACAAGCTCCAGGTTGGTGTTACAGAAGAGTTGTGACATTCCATCAAAAAAAAAAAAATCAAATTGAGGTGCTAGTATATTGTTACAATCATCATTAGTATACAGGGAAGAGAACTTATCCAAGTAGAACTGCTGCATAGTACTTGATGAACTGATAAACAGTTCGAACATTACAAAAATAATGGCTCTGTGGTTATCGCAGAGAAACTTGATTTCATCAGTTGGTAACGGGTTTGTAACTAAGCTAGATCCAACACAAATCGTGTACTTTTCCTGTCTGCCTGCAGGCTCAGCCAAAGAAAGTAACACCATTTGTGGACGGCTACGTCGTCGCCTATCACGACGACCACTGCTGTACACTGTCATGTCTCTGTCACTGACGTTCGTTACTACGGTTTCATTGGCGATCGTGGTACCTGTACTCCTGACGCACTTCAACCGCCAACCTGGGATCCATGGCTCTGTAAGTCTATTACTGAATCATACTGAATGTTCACACATAAAGGATTGAGATACAAGCAACAAGACACAATACAAAAACGATTCAAAGACACAAACATTACCGCATGTAAAACATTACTACATATTTCTCTTTCACCAAAAATATAACACAGCCAACATTGTTTCATAAAATCACCCCTCTTTTACAGCCGGCTACAACCATAGCAGGACCCAAAACTACTGACAGTGGTGCCTGGCAAAGTTCTGCTGTACTGATGGGGACTGACAAGGTGACATCTGCTGACGTCATCAAGGTCAGTACTTGGGTTTCCTTGTGTGCTCATTAAGCATCAGGGCAGCTCTGATGACCATAAAGCAACAGATGACTATTGAAAACTTCTTTTCTGCATCACCGATGTCCAAACATAGCCTTCCAATAAACAGCAACACCATGCATACTGTACAGAAGATGAACCTTACAGTAGCTGAGTTGTAATTATAAGTTGTCAAAAACATGAAGCCATTTGTGTCCTTGGGAAACTTAAGAAAACTTAGTGCCATCATATCACACGATAGGCCTTTCTGTGCGACAATAGATCAGATGTGATGGAAAAAATTTGCATACTATACTAATCGATCGAGAATTTGCATACTATACTAACAGGGCTCGAAATACCACCTCCATATGCATGTTATAATTAGTGCAGGTAAAATTGGAGCTGTGCAGGTATTTCTGGTGTCTACCTGCACTCAACCTGCACTGGTCCATGTACTGGATTTTATACATAAATATCCTATGATATAGGTGGATATGGAATGTTATCACCTGTTGCCACATATAAAGTATGTAGGAAAAAATAGCAATGGTTCCTGAACAATTTTAGTATGATCCATACTCTCTAAGTTCAGAGTGGTGCAGGTAAAATTTGTCTGGTGCAGGTAATTTTCAATGTTACCTGCACAAGTACAGGTAGGCAGAAAAAAGTATTTCAAGCCCTGACTAATAAAGGTATGTTCACAATCTGACCCATTCTAACCGTTTAGGTGATTCCAGTCCATGGGCGTGGTCCCTCCTTGGCCCCTCTGCAGCCGGCTACAGCCACGGCAGGACCCAAAGCTACTGACAGTGGTGCCTGGAAATGTTCTGCTGCACGGATGGGGACTGGCAAGGTGACATCTGCTGACGTCATCAAGGTCAGCACCTCCCAACGCTCCCTTTGGTTTCTTTGGGTGCTCCTTTAGCGTCAGTGTAGACTTTATGTTCATACAGCAACAGATGACTATTGGCAACTTCTTTGCTGCATCACCGATGTCCAAACATGATAAAGCACCCAAACATATTTTTTTACTGAACTTTTACTAAACTATACACCATTCATACTGTACAGCAGATGAACCTTACAATACCTAGCTGAATTGTAAGTTGCTAAAACATGAGGTCCTTGTCCTTAGGAAACTCTATGCCGTCATATCACCCAAAATGATTTTCTTTACTAAACTGAATCAGATATAATAGAAAGAAATTGGAATATAGGAGAATTCTTTTTTCACAACCAGCAGGTACTTACATTGCTGACGGTTCGATGACACCTACGTCAGAGCTTCTAACTGGAGTTCTGCTTCTCACCGCTATATCTAGCCCATGTAGGTGGTGCTTTTGCGGTGAGAAAACAGTCCAAAACGTGGCTAAGCTTGTATCCCCCCTCGTCCCGGTTCATCACTGGGGTTGACTTTCTTATCCAGATCGCCTCCTTAATCCACCGTGCCCGCCTGTTGTCTCGAAATTGAGAGTTTTCCATACTTAACACCTGACCCGTTCTAACCGTTAATAGGTGAGTCCGGTCCATGGGCGTGGTCCCTCACCCGGCATCACTGCGGAGATGGAAGCAGCAGGACCTGCACCAATCAACTTGCCGGGGTCCACGGGCACTGGAGGTTCGGGATAGCACTTCTATCTTTTTATCTTTATCATTCTAATATTTTCATTTTTTTAAAAATGTTTTCCTTTAATAAAAAAACGTTGTATTTTTTTAAACTTGTTTCAAATCTAATGCACTGGAATTTATATTTTGTCTCATACTTTGTTTCTGTAACAAACAAACACCAAAAATATTTTAGTACACATCAATATCACATGGGGATGCTGAGCCCAAAACAGAACAGGCAATATCATCACATGACGTATAAAAACAATTGACTGGTTTTACTATTACTATAGTCATAGTTTAACATTTATGTTAAATCATCCTCCTACACAGGGACATCCAACAGCCAAACTGCCTGTCTGGTTGTGCCCTGCTCTTTCAACCGTCACCCTTTAATAGTTCCTGACCGCCCTGATTATAAATATTAATGAGGTTACCCTTATACATGCGAGACAGCTTTTGAAAACGGAAAGCCTATTCTCTGATTGGCTGACAGTTGGTTTGGGGGGACGTCCACAGGAACTAAGAGTGACGGTTGAAAGAGCAGGGCACATTCAGACAGGCAGTTTGGCTGTTGGATATCCCTACGAAGGAGGATGGTGTTAAATAAGACATATCGCATGCACACCAGACTTGTGAAAAGAAACGTGGACTGTGAGACGGAAAATCGGATCCGTATCTTGTTTAACCATTTATTCGGACGTACCAATCTAGGTGAATTACCTACCTCAGCAATGTGACCATGTTTTTTTTAATTCAACAGAAACGTCTGACCAAGCCAGTAGGCCACGCATCATCACATTTGGTGATGAGCCGGGGGCTGGAAAACTGCGCAGCGCCCGCGGAGTGGCAGTCTCCCCCGACAACAAGATCTGGGTGGCTGATCGGTCCACACCGCGCCTCAAAGTGTACAGCATGGAAGGCGTTTACCTGCACCAGTTCCCACAAGCTGCTCCAGGGCTAGGGTACTCATCAAAGACACCATCTGATGTGTCCATCGACAAGGATGGTCATCTGTGGGTCTTGATGATTGGGTACCCTGCCAGCCCTGACTCCGTGGTACAGGTGACCAGGGATGGTGATCTCAAAGCCAACTTTGACCTACCTGGCAGTGTGCCACGGGGAGGGGTCCGCGGAATGGCTGTGGGCTTGTGCAATAACCACGTTTACGTCACATGGTCTGACGGTCACTCCCGTGGTGGTGTGCAGGCCTTCACGCCGGATGGGAAACTCCTGTGGAATGCCGATCCGAGGATGAAGACGCCGATATACGTCGCCGTTGACGGGAAAGAAAACATCTTCGTCTCGGACTATGACACTAGCATCATCTACATGTACGACAAGACCGGCCGGTTCGTGAAGAAGTTCGGAGGACCGGGACTGAGTGGTGGCCGCCTGAATCGTCCCGAAGGCATCTGTGTGGACAGTTCCGGCCAGATCATGGTGGTGGATGCACTCAACAAGCGCGTGGTGATGTACACCGGCCGGGGTGAGTACGTCCGCCACATCGCTCTCCGTGCGGAATCCCCCCCAGCAGGGGTGGCAGTGGGGCCGGGGGGACAGCTGGTTGTGGCCCATAGTTACACTATCACTGTCTTCCCCCGCTACTGATGGTGTTGAAGGAAGTTGATGTTTGTATGATGGGAATGGTTGACTGTAGCACTTAGCTGAAATACCTTTTGTACATTATTCAGGAAAGCCATGTTGATTTGATTATATGGATGACATCCGCGCACGCATCAATTTTCGGCCGTTTTAAAAGAAAGTGTTCGACCATACTAAATTGTACAAATCAGCTGCAAAACGGCACATGTATGCCGTAGATTGCAAAAAAAACGGTCATTAATGTTACGTAGTGCCAAAGTAAATTTTAAGGTCAAAGAAGATGTGAAAGAGCAAAAATAAGAAAAATCCATTGTTTAGTATAACTTCCTCTGTTCAGTCATTTGTACAACCTTTCTGTGAACATTTGTACTTAGATTTCATAATGAAGGCAACTTTTTTTCCAAACTTTTCTTATTCGCATGCTCGCATCAGTTTTGGGTTCCCAGAGGATGTCACCCATATAATGGCAAATCAACATGGCCTAACTGCTGTGTAGAAACATTTCTCTTGTAACTACTGACTGTAATGAAGGGAAAATGCCTAACAGAAAGCAATTCACTACAAATAGACAAATGCGAGATTTCTCTATTTTTGCTACTGAATGAAGTGCGAGGCAAAGAGATGCAATAGTTCACTGCCAGCTTTATGTTATGTGGATATAATTTTATATAACGTTTTATTAGTAGTTGTAAGCTTCTTTGGTTGAAGGAACATCCAGCTTTAGTAGGAAATATTAATTGCCGTGTAATTTGACCCATAAATAACTTTGTATTAGAATTTGGAAAACTATAGCCGTTCGATTCTTATAATGCACATCAATAGCAGTCGTATCTCATTGCACATACTGTGTCATGCAGACTTAACATCTATTGTATTACTTTGTGGCAATGTAACATATCTACCTTGAGATATGGTATGTTAGTGTAGATTACCATTGATATAAAAGATCAGAAAATATCATGGACATAAATGTTTCATGCTTTTCTATTATACTTTGCGATGGTTTAAAACTAATTGTCCTAAATTCTACACTAACTTACCTCTATATATTGAAAAAAAGTTGTAATATTCTTGTCTTGTCAGTGCATCCAGTTGTTGTTTTGAACTTTGCGTAAAAGTGATATTGGCCAGATGTTCTTAGTGTACTGTCAAGGCCGAAAGTGAGAAATTATACATATCAGGATTTTTTAATGTTCATATCATTGTGTAATTTGTCATCGTGATGTTTTTAGGTTGAATATTATGATTTTATGTCGATAGATCAACACGTGTAAAAGGATAAGACTTTTGAGATTTGTTCAGGCTCAAACCAAAGTGTCTTTTTTCTTTTTCTTTCTTTCTTTCTTTCTTTCTTTCTTTCTTTCTTTCTTTCTTTCTTTCTTTCTTTCTTCTTTCTTTCATTCTTTCTTTCATTCTTGCTTTCTTTCTTTCGTTCTTTCTTTCTTTCTTTCAAATCTGGCTCTCAGTCACGTGCAATAGTTTGTACGTACAGATCATGTGAGATCATGTGAAAATCCTACAACGTTTATAGAAGCTTATGAATTTACGTATGACCATTACTGTAACGTGATGCGATGAAGCAAATGATTCATAAGTTTGTGTAAATGTTGATTTATTTTCAATCTAGAAGTCTCATGTTAGTGCAGATTATTATTGTCTGTTTTGTAAGTTACATCATGTAAAAACAGAAAAGTCCATGGTTGCCAGTGCAGGTATCTAAATGTCCCTTTCTTAAATCATAACAAAAAGAAAACAAAGTGTATTAATAGAGGCAGTCAGATATCATATGTAGCAATTATATCTTATAAAACTATCATCATGCTGTTGAAAAAGTCGATTAAGCTATATTGAAAGTCATCTTCTTTAGAGTGATCATTTGTCTTGTAAGTTACATATGCAGCACAGAAAGTTGCATGGCTGCCAATAAATTTATTTCAATATCCCTTTCTTAATTCGTAACTATGATGTGACCTATGTGTATGAGTATCAGCAGTCAGAATTGTGATATGTAGCACTAATGTAAGTCCATAGCCTTGTGTATCTGGTCACATTCATGCAGGCCAAGTTGCTTTAAAAAACTGACGCCATAGGCTCTTTATCAGGTAAATATTGATGAAGAAGTCTAGTAGGCCACAGAAAGTCACCTTAGATTTTGTTTTTTTAAGACTTCGATTTAGAGGTGTGTGTTTTACTGTTTCATTTAAACTTTCTTTCATTTTCTTGTAAGTTACAATCTCATGGTTGCCAGTGTGTGTATCTAACTATCCCTTCCTCGAGTCACAACTATGAAGAAACCAAAGTGCATCAGTATCGGCAGTCAGAATTGTGATATGTAGTCCATGGCCTTGAGTATCTGTTCATGTTCATGCAGGCCAAGTTGCTTAAAACTGACACCAGCTTATCATTATCAGGCAAATATTGATGTAGAAGTCTAGTCACTGAAAGCCACCTCCGAGTTCAAAGGTGTGTGTTTTACTGTTTCATTTTAATTTTCTTTCATTTGATGGGCAACTTGAACTCCATTTCCTATACAACATGTCTTAACATGAAGATTTCCCCATCCAAAGAAATCCATGTTCAACAACAAAACAAATATTGTCATGTCACAAGCATAAAATTGCTATCATTAATTGGTTAATTGGATTAATTGGTATCTATCAATAATTGACATTTGCCGATGTTCCACCTGCCATGGATTGTATATGTTACATGAATTAAAGTCATATCTTGGAAAACATTGCATTCGCACAGTTTCTTATTTATTATTCTAATTAAGTGCTAATTTGAATAATTGGTATCTAATCATGTACATATATCTCCGTCTGAGCTACTTGCATGCCAAAGATAATGGAAATCCGATATTCCCTCATTCAGTAATTCTCTTTGAAAGATTTGGACAAAAAATTCCCTGTAGTCCCACCGCAAGCTAGCTGCTAGGGGCGCAAACCTACGCCATTTCTTTCTGATATCAACTGTTGTCTGCCATGGAAAATCAAAACCTTATCCCGCCCGTGGACAAAAGATATAGAAACCGTGAATTTGAAAACAATATCAAGTAATGCCACAAGGGGAGGCCAGAAAACTTCCAAACGTTGTAGGGAACATCCATCCGTCTTTAGATGAAATAGTCCTTTGACCTTGACCGTCGCTTGCCAACACCCTAAGACATATCAAATATCATTGCAATTCATTCAGAGGTCCTTATTAAAGTTATGCTTAATAGAAATATCCGCAAACTAACACAGACACACAGGCTGACACATCATAAAACAAAACCTCCATTATCCATGGAGGTACATGTGATATGGTTACGGCTGATTAAAAAGCTATGGGACTGACTGACTGACATCATCATCATCATCATATGACATCATCATCATATTGTTCCGTGCCAGTACTGCAGCCAGGTCACGGCCTTCTCATTAGCTTCTAGTAGGTCCCAGTTGGAGATGTTGGGGCCTAATACGCAGTCCTGTGTAATGTGTCCCATAGGAGAATGATCTACCTTTGAACATCTAACGTGGCCGGTAAACAGCAGCAGTTGATCTGGGGAGTGGGGGCTCCCCCTTGATGATATCAGCCGCCTTCTCCGCCACCATGATGGTGGGCGCGTTCAGGTTCCCGCTGACGATGCTGGGCATGATGGAGGCGTCCACTACCCGCAGGTTCTCCAGGCCGAACACGCGCGTCTCGGCGTCCACCACCGCCAGGGCGTCCGACTCCGCGCCCATCTTGCAGGTGCAGGACGGGTGGTAGCCGCACTTGGCATGCTGGCGGACGTACGCGTCGATGTCTTTGTCCGACTGGACGTCGCGTCCTGTAAGACGGAAATAGAAGGCATTGAAACGATCAGTTGAACTCATATTTTGCCCATTGTATGAGGCAGCTTTAGCTTCAAGCGCCAACCTTCTGTACGTTAAAGAACCCAACATACTTATCGAGAAGAGTAGGAGTGACCCAGTGTGCTTAGCTGAAAAAGTAGGTCGTAGCGAAGCCACATTAAGCTAAGGGCACAACCCGCCGTACGTGCAAATACGTGCTGTCTAGGTGCCAAAACGTGGCCAATCTTTTGGGATCCCGTTCCGTAAGTGGTAATTACCGCCTCCGTATGAACTCATAGGGAATCCAACGTATTTTGGAGCACTTTGGAGTAGAACTTTACGTGCAGCCAAAACTTTGTGTGCCATCGGGCTGCGGATTCGCCCCCGTACGTGCCAGTACGGGCGACGCTTCTGCCCTGTACAGCATGAACGTTTTCCGAAATACGTGGAGGACGTGGCCTCCCCAAAAAACGTACGGACAAATTGCACGTACGGCGGGTTGTGCCCTTAGCTTAACACTACCCGACAAGGTACTTACAAAAGCATCATGCCTCACCAACGCTGATGAAAAGCCTGTGCAATGATACGGTCACAACTACATCAGTTCCCATAGGGGTTGTAGCCCCGACCGGGCTCTGAAGCTAATCTCCAAGCAGATCCTACGGTAGCATAAAATAGTATCAAAAGCTGTCGGAGTATTATAGCCGGCCAAAGGAAGTCAGACGCATACACACTCCTATGCCGGCTTCAATCCTCCGCCAGCTTTTGATGCTATCTTATGCTACCGTAGGATCTGCTTGGAGATTACTCTAAAGCCACAAATTTGTTTTTTGTCGCCGGGACCCAGATTGATCATAACTGTGAATTTAGATATCCGGGAACCCGACCGTGCCCAAATATAGCCTGTCAGTGGCAGGGTCCCGGATCCCTAGCCTGGTATCCAGCCGTATTATAGCTCCCGAGTCTCTTCTGTAGATTCGTAGCTAATAATTGAGCTAGATACCAGGCTACCACACCCCGTGCTAGTAAATCACCCGAGGGGTTGGGGGTTAAAATTGTAACCGTTGGATAAGATTTTAAACTTGTTTGAACCTTTAGGCCTGCAAGCCGCTTTTCGTCGAGGTCATGAGGGAAGGAATGGGCATATAGCATATAAAATAGATACAAATTACATCGAGTTCTAATAGATCTTACCTGGGGCAATCTCTGCACCGCGGAATGGATCAAAAGCCTTCTGGGCGAAGATTTCCCGCGTGTGTCTGATGCTCAGCCTCATCTCGAGCACATCCTGGGGGGTGGAGAGGTAGTTCGGGTCCAACAGAGGGTGTGCATGGGGGTCTGCAGACTTCAGCTTCAGATATCCACGGCTAGTTGAGCGAAGTGGACCCACCTGGGCCTGAAACATCATGAGTGGATATCCACTTTACCATGTATCGACGAGTCAGTACAAAGGTGCATAGAAGAAAATTGTAAGGGGAGGGACCAGAGTTAGCGTTTCGCAGTCGACAGCACCGTGCGTACCCTGGCTTGGATTTTCAAATTATATTTTTCATAATTTTGATAATAAAGGTGAAGCATGTGTATTTTTTTTTCAATCTTGCGAAAATAATGTGCTCTTTGGCATGCTTTGACCTGTAGTTGTTGACCTCCATAACAATTGACATATCGTTTGTTAAGCTAAGGGCACAACCCGCCGTACGTGAAAATACGTGGGCAATCTTTTGGGATCCGTAAGTGGTAAGTACCGCCTCTGAACGAACCCGTATGGAATACCCGACTGATTTTGGAGCACGCAGACACGCCTTAGAGCTTTACGTGCAGGCAAAACTTTGTGTGCCATCGGGCTGCGGATTCGCCCCCGTACGTGCCAGTACGGATGACGCGCCTGCCCTGTACAGGCTGAACGTTTTCAGAAATACGTGGCGGACGTGGCCTCCCAAAAACGTACGGACAAATTGCACGTACGGCGGGCTGTGCCCTTAACTTTACCTGGTAAGCGTGTTGCTTCACCGCTACCCTCCCCAGATCCTGCACGGCGGTGGGGAAGAAGTGATACTGCAGGTCGGGATGTTCCACGCCGGGCCTGCTCCTGATGGATGGATGGATGAATGAATGAATGAATGAATGAATGAATGAATGAATGAATGAATGAACGGACGGACGGACGAACGAACGAATGAATTCAGCAATCTAAAGTGGGGAAATTTTGCATAAACATAATCGAAAAGAATGCCCCTACCTGATGAACGCTCCCGCCTCCATGTGGCTGGTGGCGCCCAGGCCTGTCCGCGTGGCGAACCACTGGACTCCGATCAGCAGCATGCGGTGTGGCTGGAGCGCGCTGTAGAGAGAGACGGGCTGAGTACACGCCTGCTGCACATGCACTTCTAGGTGCTCCTGTAGGTTCTGTCCAACACCTGCAAGTGAATGAAAACGCGCTATTGGCTATATGTTTCTTCAGCAGAAATGCCCAGGGTCTACAGATCACCAGAATACGGTGGGGCTGGAGCGCGCTGTAGAGAGAGACTGGCTGTGTGCACGCCTGCTGCAGGTGTACTTCTAGGTGCTCCTGTAGGTTCTGTCCAACACCTGAAAATGAATGAAAACGCTCTATTGGCTAAACGTCATCAGCGGAAATGCCGAGAGTCTGCAGATCACCAGAATACACCTTTCTCACGCGGCGGCCATGATAGATCGAAGACGAGGTCAATAAGGCAAACAGACAAAACTTATTTCTAAAATCAGGTCCCATTTAGTTTTCCCCCAAACCACACAAATTTTCATGATATAAGATAGAATAATAAATATCATAACTAGTGTTATGCACTAAAAATGTAGCAATTTAGAGTAGTGTAGATGGGTCACAAAGTCCCTTAAGAGATGCAAAATAAAAACATAATAATGCAAATATTTGACGGACTTCACGCATTGGTCGCTTTCCTAATTGGCAGACTATCATTAGTTGAACTGCTAATTATGATGGACAGCCTTTTGTTTGCCTCATTGAACTCGTTTGAGATCTATCATGGCCGCCGCGTGAGAAAGGTGTATACGGTGGGGTTCGAGCTTGCTGTAGAGAGAGACGGGTTGAGTGCACGCCTACTGCACGTGTACTTCAAGGTGCTCATGTATGTTCTGTTCAACAAAAGTGAATGAAAACGCTCTATTGGCTAACGGCACTGAACTTTAATCCAACACATTCCAGCAAATTCCAAACTGAACCATGAATAAACAAGCGGGCTTTAGCGCATTCTGGAAACTGTTTAGTGCATTGTTTACTATGTTTCCCCGGCCATTGCTACACATGCATTGGTCTGCCACTTTCTGTTGTGTCACGAGAAAATAACATTTCAAAGACAGTGTAACTGATAGCAAGTCCTTTGGGATTCTATTCCCAGTGGAACTTTAATCCAACACAATAATATAACAATGCTGTTTATCTATGGATTTCATATTTACAACGACAAATTTGTATCAATCGGCAGGCACTTACTCTAGGTTAAATTGGCAAATCGGCATGTCGGTAAACTGCTGATAGCCGCGATCAAAACACGGCCCCAAAATGCATCAACCAGCGGCAAATCCGTTCTGCTGTTCTACTACACAGTTATGACGTTCTATGAAACTTTCCATCCGTTGTTTGGTTAGCAAATGGTGGCAAAATACGTTGTTTGTGAATGGTTCCCAAAAATTATACCAGAAAAACACAGTACAAACTCCCTACAATACGTCCCCCAGCTGGGGCTGTTGGTATCGCCAGTGAGATCCGTCCTACTGGCCTTTGGATGTGATCATTTTCAAAAATAGGGGTGAAGGGGCGTGATGAAATATGATTCAAAATGGCGCGTGTTCGGATTTCCACTGAATTTGTGTAACAAAGCCTGGCCCTGTACTTTAAAGAGGGACTCTTCAAGGCATGTTGGTTGTGTTGGATGGACAGTTTATTGATATTTCGCTATATTTACTGTGATGATTAATGTGTAATGTGAGGACGAAGAGTAGGGTTGCTTCAAATTACAGTCGCTGCCCTCCAGTCCCACGGCTTGATTAACAGCATGAAAACATACCAGAAGATTGATTAACTTGTCGCTGCAACATGCGATCTTTGTGAGCTCAAACTTACAAGGTTTTAAGTCGTATACCTTACTGGTTTTGTAAAGCACTCAAAAGAATTTGCATACCGGAGCTAGTTTTTGACTGACAGATGGGTTCTGAAAAGTGTTGGATTAAAGTTGCGTTGGATTAAAGTTCAGTGCCGTTAACGTTATATGTCTCATTAACAGGAATGCCCAGGCACTGCAGATCACTAGAATACGGTGGGTTGGAGCGCACTGTAGAGAGAGACGACCTGGGTGTACGCGTGCTGCACGTGTACTTCCAAGTGCTCATGTATGTTCTGTTCAACAAAAGTGAATGAAAACGCTCTATTGGCTAACGTTATATGTCTCATTAACAGGAATCCCCAGGCACTGCAGATCACTAGAATACGGTGGGTTGGAGCGCGCAGTAGAGCGAGACGACCTGGGTGTACGCCTGTTGCACGTCTACTTCAAAGGCGTCCCTGTGGGTTCTGTCCAACACCTACCAACACACACGATTGGGACACACTGGACCTATTGTTGTAACGCTGTCCCGTAACTTTGGCGGAGGTGTTCGAAATAGAACAGGGGGTTCTATTTGTTCGATACGGTGTTCGACAGGATCAGTCCATAGAATAGGGGGTTCTATTTGTTCGTTATGGCGTTTGATAGGATCGGTCGATCAGCGTTGATCATGTGTGCCCAGTCTACCTCCATGTGCATATAACGTTAGTTATGACTAACCTGGTAGGTGCTGAACAACAGGAATGCCCAGTGTCCGCAGGTCATCAGCATTGCCGACCCCCGACAGCATCAGCAGCTGAGGAGAGTTGATGGACCCTCCGGACAGGATCACTTCCTTCGCAGCTCGGACCTGCAGGGAAAAATCATTCCTGTCAATCACCTTAGTTTATATAACCACACAACGTCTTAGGTCTAGGGAAAAATTGTGTTTTCTGTTTTCCGACCTACCCTAGAAAAATTTGTCGACCCTTAGCCTTATTCGTGTGGGCTGGGGAGTCAAAGTTTGCAGTTAAAGGTTTTATTCAGCCTACTTCCTATTCAAGTTAAAATATTGATTGTCCTATTTAAAGAAGGATAAATGTATCCAAATGTATCTCTAACCATTCAATATGAACAAAAGTAAAGATTGAGGTTGAAAATATAAGTGTTGATGTTAACTCTCTGTTTTCCACCTTTCTTGGTTTTCTCTTGGTTTTTGCATTTCTTCAAGGTGGCTCTTAATGGAGTAAAGGTGGTGCGAGTTGACTGACCTGTTTCATCTCTCCATTCTGCAGATATTCCACCCCGACCGCCCGGCTGCCTTCAAACAGAACGCGAGTCACCAGACACCTCACTTCAGCCTTCACGTTAGCCCGCTTCAGCGCAGGCCGGAGGTACGCGTTCGCAGTGCTCCAGCGGATCCCCTTGCGAATCGTCATGTCCATCTCCCCAAACCCCTCCTGTTGGTAACCGTTCATGTCCTCTGTATAAGGATAACCCGCCTGCTGGCCGGCCTCTATGAAGGCCTTGTTCAGGGGGTTCTCGCTCCTGCCGCGCGAGACGTGGAGAGGACCGTCCCCGCCGCGGTAGTCGTCCGGACCGAGCTCGTGCGTCTGGGCCTTACGGAAGTACGGCAGGCAGTCTGCGTACGACCAGCCCGCGGCGCCCTCTCTCTCCCACCGGTCGTAGTCCATCGCGTGCCCGCGGACGTACACCATGGCGTTTATAGAGGAGGAGCCTCCCCAGACTCGCCCCTGTGGCCAGTACATCTCCCTGTTGTTTAGGTGCTTCTGCGGCACGGTGCGGTAGCACCAGTTGTACTTGCCATCAGCTAGGTTGTAGCGCATTGCCGACGGCATGTGGATGGTCCACGTGCGGTCCTTCGGGCCAGCTTCCAGCAGGACAACTGTGTTGCTGGGATCTTCTGACAGGCGATTGGCGAGCACGCAACCAGCGGAACCGGCGCCGACTATCACATGGCTGTATTCCTGTGCCCCTGCCGTCATTGTGGAGCTTCTGGTTGAGTATTGTCGTTGCACAAGATACTGTAACCCTCCTCTAGTACTTCTAGACCCACTTGCAACGGACGTCCTACCATCTACCGCAGTGCCGAAGGTGCTTCCAAATCTACCTGACAGAAAATCAGCTAGACGTGAATCCTTGTGGCTGCCAAGACCCCTCAGTACACCTGCAAGTACAAAAAGTGCAGCGTTGACCCTTTGTTTATTGTTTACTGCACACGAAAAAGAAAATAATAGATGAGGAGAATATTGCAGTTCAATGTGAACCAGTCAAAATTGCCATGAAGAAGGTGACAAACGGTCACCGAAACGTGTGTTGTGAATAAAACAATATTTTGGTAAAAAATAGTCCCTTTATTCATTTTCTGTTACCTGTGTAGTTGTTACTTTGCTTCAGTGGATTGGTGCTGTGAGCTTTGGTGGCCGCGGGAAGACCTGACAGTCTCAGCAGCCGAGGCATGGTTCGTCGCACACGCACTATGCTGTACATCCAACCAGAATTCTCTACCAGAATACAAACGAATAAGTTCCATGAAATAGTTAGAGGCTTTAGATTTATTGTTTCATCTTGTCTCATTGATTACATAAATAGGACTGTTATTAGCATAATCTATTTGAGATGGTGGAAAACCCTCGTACATGCAGTCGACTCTAGCATACCCTATTTTAGATGGTGGAGAACCCTCGTACATGCACTCGACTCTTCACACCACGTGCAAGAGGATATGAGTGAGTGAGAGAGACTGCGGCGAGACACCTGACGTCACCTCTGCACAACTGAAAGTCAAACTATTAATAATGGCGAGGCACGCTATATTGAACTATGAACTTCCACCTCTGGGGAAGGTCACATTCGAGCCAAATAGACATGACCGATTGCTTACAACTATGTCAGTTCAGACAATGTCATGTGTGATCTTTCGTCTGTTTCCTTCTTCAGAAAAAAACTCTGGGAATGTCTTGGCGACCCTTACACGTGTATAACCCGACCTTGACCTCTCGCTGTAGATATTGGTGTTGACTACATTGTAGATACTATGCACGCTATCTTACACCATGTAGATTTGAAAGTTATTTTCAACGTACTTAGAATATTGTTGTTGATTGATTGATAATCATCCCGTCCTTGTCAAATTCCATTTGTTAGTTATTTGTTGTTATATTGTTATTGTCATTGGGTGGGCCGACTACTCTCTCTCGTCCTACCTGATACTCATTTTCACCTGAGTAAAGTGAGGAAAGCCGTCTAAAGTGCCTTTCCCAGGGGCACAAGATTCGAAGGATTCGAACTCGACTCTAGACCTCTCGGTCCTGAGCCAAACACGCTGCCGCTGCGCCACGCAATCTCATTGTCCTTGCCTCTGTCAGCAGCGCTAGACCTTTGTAATAGCCACAGGCTAGTTGGGCAGCCCTGGCTGTGCGTTCTGAACAGCCAAACCTATAAATAATTGTGACCTTCGTAAAATACCCTCCCGTATGAACTTCTAAACAAAAGATATCTACCACATACGAAGGGTAAAGCTGCAACGGTTGGCACTTGAATGACACAGATATATACCCATACTACCATAGGATCTGCTTGGTGATTAAGACTCCCCCGCATATAATATGATATACATACACACCCCTAGGCCAACTTCACTCCTCTGCCAGGTTTTGATACTTTCTTATGCTACCATAGGATCTGCTTGGAGATTAAACCCTCCGTACCTTCGTGTTCCCACAGTCACATGGCCGCAGCCCACGTCAGAGTCTTGGTTCTTGGCCCATTCGGTTTGGCCTGCTGCCGGACATGACATGTGAGATAGGAACGTCCAAGTTGCAGAACCAGTCCTGGGGTTATTGAGTGGGGGTAAACGGTCTCTAGTCCAATTGTTCCACGTGAACGCACACGCGACAAAACACGTTACCTGAACTAGCGAAGTGCAAGTTACTCAGTCCACAGTGACAAAACACAATTTTATTTTATATTATACATGATACATGTGTATTATACGTAATGTTATACATAATCATACGGCGAGTAGTTTAATGCAATAGAGGGTGGTTTGAGAAGTGCCAGTAGCCATTACAGGATGATTCACAGAGGGTTTAATGTCAGTTGTGTGGAAAATAAATTCAGCCCAACCTTCCCTCATGAATAAATAATGTGTTTGAGTTGCATAGATACATTTAGAAAGTGTGGTTGGACAAAACTGAAAATAATATGTGACTATTTTTGCTTAGGTTTATTGACAATCCTTTGCTTTGGTTGATTTCGCGACCGAAGACGTTTTTACTTCGAACCACTGTCCGTACGTAACGTTGGCTATTTGGTGTTGCTAACAAAGGGAAGTCTAGCTATCATTCAACTGTGACTTCTCTAGGGATTTATTGCACCACCTGTACAGGACAAGGTCACATACCAGATTTTGGGACACAGTAAAAAAAAAAAACACAGTTAGTGCCTTCACCTAGACACCGCAGAAACTAAACAAGAGAAGACGATTAATGCCAACGTCACATTTCCTACCCGGGGCCGGCCGATCTGCTGGCGGAAACAAAAAATTAAAGTCCATGCCAATGAATATATCGACAAGGCATGCTGTTGAATTATAGTAGTACGCTTTGTGTTCTTATTGTATTTTGTATCGTACTTTTCGTTCCCCAAAATTGCCCGGCCGGGCCCCTTTGTGGCAATGTGACGTTAGCCTAGATAGATTTAAAAAAAAACTATTTCTTTATTGTGCTGACTCAGACGTACGTACAATACGGACCTCACACGCACCTCATACGCGGAAGTAGATCAGCGGCCTGTGTCGTATATTGCTGGATTCGTCTTGTTGTAGCCTGGATACCAGACCCCAGCCCGATCTCAAAAATCTCAAGGACACCTGTGTTGGGACACGATAGATACTTTTGAGATCGGGCTGGGGTCAGGTAACCAGACTAGTTCTGTTGGGATCACATTACTAGTAATACTAGTAATTTCGACGACCTCCCACCCCCCGAAATACCCGTGGGTAAAAACACTTGGACACGGGCATCCACACTCGCGGCAACAGAATTTATCACGAACGAACGAACTATGTTGTGTTCCGCGTTCTGATGCCCCTGATATGTACTGCACTTACCGGTAGTCGTTTGCGCTACTGTAATGGTTTCACAAATAGCCATGGCGTTTGCGGAGACAACAAGGCCAATGACTGTTTCATCGGCTTAAATAATTAAACACCGTAAAACGCATGAACAGTTTCAGCCTGCATGCTACATGTTTAGTCACCTGTGACTTGGAGTTCGGTAAAACAATGTCTCTGCAGCTGGCACATTAATCCCAATCGCGAATTTCTGAACGTTGAAGGTGTACAGCAAAGTGAAGTTAGCATTAGATTAAATCCTAGTTCATTAATTACAAGTGCTTTTGAAAAGTGTTTTCGAATAGTTCCCTTGACAACACCTGAGTGCGAACTGTTGCAGTTCTTTGAAGGCTTGCTAGGTGACGCTTTTGGTTCACGACCTTGAAGGAGACCGAGCTGAAGTTAGCATTAGTTAGATTAAATCATAGTTCACTAATTGCATGTGTAAATCCGGCCCGTAAATTTTGATGCTTATATTTTTTTCTTTGGGATATAAGCTACCCAGATTTCTCTTTACATTCGAGTGCCACGTTTAAATAATTCGCAGAATGCACAACAGACCGTTTATATTTAGCAGCCGATTTTAGCGATTCCTTAGCTCAGCTAGACTCCGTTGCAGTCTTCGGAACGGGGCTGGTTTTTTTTGGGGGGGGGGGAGTGGTCCGCGATTTTCAACGTTGGCTTTGTTCTCTTGTGCCGGGAAGGGAGTTTGCCGAGGAATGAAGTTTGCTGTGGAAGGGAGTTTGTCGTGATAGCGAGTCGGGGTATTATGTTTTGATGCTAAGACTGACATTTATGTTCTCTTCTGACTGTTATTTTTCATTTGCAAATCGACTTTGAAACAAACACTGCCCGACCAGCGACACATTGATATGCAAATTCCACTTTTCGTTACTTTGATTTTAAGTTGATCCACTGCCTGAATGTGTTATTATTGTTATTATTACTACCATCATTATATTAAGTTATCCTGAGTTATTTGTATTGTAAATAGTTGACACCTGACGTTTAGTTATTTAAGTTTGACCTTTGATTTCAATTTTGATTCAGTTGTTGTGATTTTGTGTTATTTTATGTTGGGGTCTCCCGGCCCCCCAGGAGGTATTGAAAAACGCCAATAGGCGATGTATTTTCCTGGATAAATAAATAAACTAAACTGAAACTGAAACTCCCTTTCCCGGCACAAGAGAACATAGCCAACGTTGAAAATCGCCCCCCCCCCCCAAAAAAAAACCCAGCCCCGTTCCGAAGACTGCAACGGAGTCTAAGCTTAGTGCCCATTTTCTATTGGACAAACTGCTTCAATTCGATTAGTTCCCCCCCCCCCCCCC
>NC_049984.1:3164877-3260024 GCF_000003815.2 Branchiostoma floridae
ATCCAGTGCAATGGCCTATTAGCCTTGGGCGAAAAGTATTCGGTCGCCGAGTCTGCGAGCTTTAAATAACGAGAACGCATGCCCCTGAGGGGAGGGGGGGGGGGGGGGACTCTGCCATTTCTTCGTCGGCATCATGGTCATGCCTCCTCGTAATTTAGAGCTCGCAGACTCGTCGTCCGATCGATTTTCGCCTAATGTAAAGGGGGTAAAACAACAATTCTTCAACAACCTTTACTGTTCAATTGCCGGTTTCCAAGTCCTTCTACAGCAACAGTTTCTTTTCCCAGGCAGCAAAATTATGGAACTCACTTGACGACACTTGTTTCCCTCCTGTCTACAACTTATCAGCCTTCAAAACAAATGTCCACCGCTATCTCCGTACACAGTTTCCAACTTAGTTCGTAGTTCATTGCCTTGAAGTGGTCTCGTGACCTTGCTTTGAACAATCTCGTTAAAAAAATAAAAAAAAAAAAAACTGTAGAAATGATACCACCCAAGAAAATAATTCAGAACTTAATATTATTTCAAAATACATCTTTACACAATGTCCTGAACACACGTACAGTTGAGTCGGTGTAGTATTTCATATTTATTTTCAATAAAATTCTCGACCCTCTTTGACATTCTCTGATGAAGACATCCTTACAGAATCCACCATAATCAACTCTGCAACATTTTTTTCTCAACCCATTTCTTCACCATATGGGAAAATTCCCCTCCATAATATACTAGTAGTACTTCTTCTTGGTTTGTATACACTAACAGGCTGCTAAAAAGATGTACATATATACAAGCACCTAACTAATACACTACTGAAACATGTACACAGAATTCAAACTGACAAAAGGAAGAGGAAACTTGTGCCTGTACTGTCTTACATGTAGCTTGGAACTTAAGAAGTTTTTTTTTCTTCCAAAGACAAAGTTAGCTCTCTCTGTTAGTGTGAATTTGTAATGGCAATTGTAAACCTAGACATATGAATGGACAGCGGAATGCTGCTTGTCAAACAATTGCTCTTTTGCCAAGTAAATAGCTGTTTGATTTTATCTGTCATCCATGGAGGCGGCCATCTTGTTTTTCTTAAAAACAGAATGTAAAACGGTGAAACATGTGACTTAAAATAGCCGTAAGTGGCTTAAATATGTTTGATAAATTACTTTGCAATGGTGACCACTTCCTGTTTTAGGCAGACTTGGTATTTCATATATCACTAATCTCCAAGCAGATCCTACGGTAGCATAAGATACTGTAAATGCAGAAATGTTCGCGGTGGATTAATTTTTCTATAATGGTATTAGACTGCAGTTTATGGTGTTATCGCGAACTCAAATCCACCGCGAAAAGCCCCTTTTCCCGCTACCGCAAAATTAAATCCCAGCGAACTTAAATGCATTTACAGTAGTATCAAAAGCTGGCAGAGGAGTGAAGCCAGCCTAGGAGTGCGTTTGACTCCCTTTGGCCAGGCTATACTCCTTAGCCAGATTTAATACTACAACTTATCTTATGCCTCTGATAAATCTGCCTGGAGATTACAATATCACCTTTTTTAATCTACCAATGAAACAATATCATCATAGCAGGCTGACAGCATAAAACTCACCACTACCACAAATCTAAAACAGAACCGTGCTTGGAAGAGTGATGAACAAGTTTGATACTAACCATATATTACCTCTTAATGCATCCTTACTAAAAAAAGCATCTTAAATTGCGATTGCTTGGTTTACAGTCATATTACTATGCCCAGCATTGCCCACTGCTAAAAGAAGCATCAAAAACAGAAATCAACATACATCACCAAAACATCCCATAAAACGGAGCATCTACAAATGTATGTAACTTTACACCTTGAAGCTCACACCTTACACATTCAATTTTATCAATTCACGTATCAAGAATATTCACTTATTCCACAGGTACAAAGAAAGGTTAACAGATGTACTATGCAGCAGAGGTCACGAGAAAATGTACAATAATGTACCCACAGAGAAACAAGTAACACCGTAAAAGCCAGTTTGGTCTGTAAATTGATTTGTTTTAGTGTGTATACATGTGCGTTAGTATAATATCTTTTTTATGAGGAATTGTTCTCCAGTAACAATACAAATATCTTTACATGAATTATATGAATATTATTGGCACATGTTTATCAATCTGTTAGGACTAACAGACTAAAAGTTCCAATAATTTGATGATTATTGACAGGATCAACTTCAAAGCTTTGGCATTAGCTATTAGTAAGACATTCTGGAAAGTGCATTTTCAGGAAAGCGTTCCTCAATTTCAAGACGGTACTGACAAATATCATGCTGTACAACATTCAAATTACACAGAGAAGACAGAAACGACCAAGGATCAAGACACTATTTGGGCCTGCTTTAAAGTTTGTGGGCGAAACAATTCCTTAGTATAAACGTTTTATTTTAAGTATTTGAATTCTTCACAGAAACACAGTCTTGCAAGCATTGCACAGGTTTTCCTTTCATTATCGAAATTTTGTGGCAACTAATATAATAAACATGATAATAACTATGACAGCCAGTACCAGGATCAGCAGCATTTTTCTGTTCTTTTTCTGGTATTTCTCCGCCTGTAAAGTATGAAAAAAACAATCACATAGGTGAGTTGATGCAGATATCCATGAAACCCCCATCACAAAGTTGACAGACTTTGGCCACATTTGTTGATCGTCAGAAAGCTGCAGAATCTAAATTTAAAAAAAAATCGCCAGAGGCTTAAGCATACTCTTCGGGTGAAAATCAAACTTTTATGGACCTAAAAACAATCTTAAATAGTCATGCAATGGTCAAATGGCCTAATTATTGTCCGTTTATCCCCAAAAATTAAATGAAAACTTCTTTAAAGAATTGGACAGATTCTAATAATTCTTTTATGATAGTAGAAATCGTTTCTCTCACCTTTTGTAATTGTTGTAGCCCAGCATCAACTTTTGTAGCAGTATGCTCGATGTTGTAGTCTATTCTGTCCAACACTGTGCCCTGTCAGAAATGGAAATAATGTTACTTAAAGACAAATCAGAAATCTCTACAACTACAGATCACTTCTGGACATTTCAAGTGACATACATCACTCTTATTCATCAGTATCAATAGAAAGGTAACATTTGCAAGCAAATACTTAATCTCTTCACATGGTCTACCCATAGAAAATACTGCTCTGTTTATTACCTCCATGAAATGTCATGGAGGTTATATTTTCTGTTATGTGTCTCTGTCTGTGTACAAGATTACTCAAGAATGGCTGGATGGATTGGTTTCATACTTGTTGTGTTGGTAGAGTGTGATGAAAGCTCGAATCGATGAGATTTTGGGTGCCGTATCTGTCGTTATAATCGATGTAATAATATCAGAAATCACCCCTATATCTGCGATATATTGGAACAGGCATCGTGCTTTAAGTGTTTGTTAATGGGCTTAGCTCAAAGCAGATAGTGAGGTGATTTGTATGACAGCTGTTTGGGGAACCCCGAGTTTTTTTGAATATGATAATTAGTTTTATTTTGTCTGCTTAGGATATCAAGGAGATGTGAAGCGTAAGTATAATTGTAAGAAGTTGAGGTACATTTAACGGTAATGCTTAACAGGTATGGATATCTCACATACTGTACTGCTGATTTGAGTGACATGGTGATTAAAATGCCATTAGGTCCTCTCATCTTAGATGGGTTGGGTGTCAGAAGTTTTATGGGCGATACAGATGTTCTGATTTCGTTACGATAAGGGACAGTTGTTAGTTGTCTCTTTTGTAGCCAATGGTAATTGTTTTTTAGCAGACGGGGTTGGCGCCAAGTATTCATCTTACAGTTGGTGTAGGGCTGTCAGAGGAAAGTGTGCATCTCGTTTTTGTACCATGTGAACAGCTGATGTTATGACATATTGGTGGAAAATCAAATCAGCATCTGACTAAAGTTGGCCACATGCCTTCTTCTTTCTGAGTTTCCCAACTTCCTCCCACCACACCGCTCTGAGGCACATAGTCGAACCTCAATACTGCTGACAACCGTAGACAGTTTAAATGTCAAACATCAAGCTTAAGGAACACCACGCTACCACATGTCGACCTCATAAACGCACATTACACAATTAAGTGTCACATTTTAATAATTACTAATCAGATGGACATCCTCTGTGTCATTAAATAAATACACCACTACTTTCCCATAACATTTATAACCATTACTCTCAAATACAACCGACTATAAACATACATACCATCCACAAAAAAGCAATAAATATTTCATGGAGATATGAGGTCCCCGAACTCTAGTTCCTAGTATTTTAACACATTCATCTACACAATCATGTATGTGGTGACCCAGCTGTCCTACCACTTGCTACATCATGTAATTTAACACCAGTAGATGTCTGCCAGTTTACCTGTAACCATGGTGACAGATGTCCGGTCTAGGTCATTGACCTTATTTGTTTACAGACGGGAAAGATGAAGAAACAGGGCAATAACAATATTATGTTAACTTGAAAGTTCATCTGGGTTGGTAGAAGTCATTCTTGAAATAGTTGAACTGTAATTTCCAACACAAAAATTGGACTCACCCCAATTTTCGACTGCACAGCATCATTCCTTGACAAAAACTGATGCTGTGCAGTCGAAAATTGAGGTCCAATTCTTATGTCGGAAATTACAGATCAACTATTTCAAGAACAATATTACGACTGTATGTTTCACTTCTGTGAAGGTAAACTTAAATACCAACAGATAGAAATAACGTCTCTGACCTGTTCGACGACTATCTGTGCCAGATCTCTGAAGATCTCGTTGAGATCTGAGATGGATTGCACGATCTTGTTGATCTCCCGCTCCCTCTCCTCCACAACCTCCGAGTTCTCATCAACCATCTGGATCTGGGCTGGCGTGAACCCCTGGGACAGAGAGGGGGAATGTGAGGCAGTGTGCTCCGGGACAGAGAGGGGAATGTCAGGCAGTGTGCTCTGGGACAGAGAGGGGAATGTCAGGCAGTGTGCTCCGGGACAGAGAGGTTAAAAGTAAAGGTCTCACTCATGCGTTATATCTTGACATTGTGAGCAATGTACAAATACGTGGTTTACATGGGCATGTTCATAATAAACCTACAAGCCATTCATTCTATGTTGAGCATGTTTACCTTTATCATTTTAGAAATTGCAGAAAACCTCATACCACACAATCCCGGTGTGTGGCAATTACGACCTGTACTTAGCTACACCCTAGAAGAGGCAATGCCCACTGCTGGCGTACGACTGCACCACTCAAAACCCAGGTCTGAGCACCTCTGCCCCAGCGCTTGCTTCCAAGAATTACCTGCTTATTTCTTAAGTTACAATACAAACATGCTTTCACCAGATTGAGGTTTGAGATCAGTTCCACAACCTAAAAGGGAATTTCTCACCGCTATAACTATATAGTATAAGCACACCATGGTTTGCTCTTTGTGTCGGTACTCTTTCAGGATACCCACTTTTTAGGGCACTCACCTTATCATAGTAGTCATCCTTTAGAAGTGAAGCAAAGAAAGAGGAAGACAGATTTTATAGACATTAGTAATGAATGAATTAGTATCGAAAGTGTTGGGAAAGACATCAAGGTGTGCAGTCTAACTAGGGTGAGCCCGCTGGACAGAGCTGCTTGGAAGCGTAGTGTGAAGACTAGCCAACTAAAACAAGCCAGCCCGTGTAAGAGATCCCAGCAGCTGTATAGTCAATTACTGGATACTACTACTACTACCTACTACTAGTTATTGGTGTGAATAGGATAGAATAAAACTACTAGTTTACTTCAAGTAACCTACCCTGTCGTACAGCTCATCCACTGCCACCTCCTCCTCTGTCATGAGTGAGCTGCCTGACGTGATCCCGGGCTCGAAAAACTGTCTGGACCGCTCCTCTCTGTTCTTCAATCCTGGGGAGCAAATAGGCACAGCTCAGTGTATGCAATGTCATAATGTGGGTAGAGTTGCTCCTCTACATATGTGCTGTAATATTATGTGTAAATGACTTGTATTGTAAACACTAGAAACAGCGAAAGGACAAATACATCAGCCTGATATCAATACATGTACTATAAATCTATACCGGGGCAACGGCCAAGAGGGTATAATGTTTGCCCTGTATTTGACGGTTCATGAGTTTGATTCCCGGCCGAGTCATACCAAAGACTTTAAAAATGTTACATGCTGCTTTCTCTGGTTAGCACTCAGCATTCGGGAAATACATGTAATATGGAAGTTGAACACACACCACTACCAGTGGACTAACCCCCTGCTGTAGTGACTGCACAAAAGTTGTGAGGCCCAGAGTTACTGAAACATACATGTATGGTGAGATGGCATATACCCTAATACTGAAAATGGCTACCCAAAGTGATTCTGGGTACTACGACAAATGTACAAGGGTTTGAAGGAATGAACAAACTCACTTCTGAGATATGCGGACTGTATGTACAAGGTTTAGAACCAATGAACACACTAACTTCTGAGATAGGCAGAATGAATGAACCAACTCACTTCTGAGATACACAGACTGCCCCTTCCTAAACTGTATGTACAAGGTTTAGAACCAATGAACACACTCACTTCTGAGATAGGCAGACTGAATGAACCAACTCACTTCTGAGATAGGCTGACTGCCCCTTCCTAAACTGTATGTACAAGGTTTAGAATGAATGAACACACTAACTTCTGAGATAGGCTGACTGCCCCTTCCTAAACTGTATGTACAAGGTTTAGAACCAATGAACACACTCACTTCTGAGATAGGCAGACTGCCCCTTCCTAAACTGTATGTACAAGGTTTAGAACCAATGAACACACTCACTTCTGAGATAGGCAGACTGCCCCTTCCTAAACTGTATGTACAAGGTTTAGAACCAATGAACACACTAACTTCTGAGATAGGCAGACTGAATGAACCAACTCACTTCTGAGATTGGCAGACTGCCCCTTCCTAAACTGTATGTACAAGGTTTAGAACCAATGAACACACTAACTTCTGAGATAGGCAGACTGAATGAACCAACTCACTTCTGAGATTGGCAGACTGCCCCTTCCTAAACTGTATGTACAAGGTTTAGAACCAATGAACACACTCACTTCTGAGATAGGCGGACTGCCCCTTCCTAAACTGTATGTACAAGGTTTAGAACCAATGAACACACTTACTTCTGAGATAGGCAGACTGAATGAACCAACTCACTTCTGAGATAGGCGGACTGCCCCTTCCTAAACTGTATGTACAAGGTTTAGAATGAATGAACACACTAACTTCTGAGATAGGCAGACTGCCCCTTCCTAAACTGTATGTACAAGGTTTAGAACCAATGAACACACTAACTTCTGAGATAGGCTGACTGCCCCTTCCTGAACTGTATGTACAAGGTTTAGAACCAATGAACACACTAACTTCTGAGATAGGCTGACTGCCCCTTCCTAAACTGTATGTACAAGGTTTAGAATGATGAACACACTTACTTCTGAGATAGGCTGACTGCCCCTTCCTAAACTGTATGTACAAGGTTTAGAACCAATGAACACACTAACTTCTGAGATAGGCTGACTGCCCCTTCCTAAACTGTATGTACAAGGTTTAGAATGATGAACACACTCACTTCTGAGATAGGCTGACTGCCCCTTCCTAAACTGTATGTACAAGGTTTAGAATGATGAACACACTTACTTCTGAGATAGGCTGACTGCCCCTTCCTAAACTGTATGTACAAGGTTTAGAACCAATGAACACACTAACTTCTGAGATAGGCAGACTGCCCCTTCCTAAACTGTATGTACAAGGTTTAGAACCAATGAACACACTAACTTCTGAGATAGGCAGACTGCCCCTTCCTAAACTGTATGTACAAGGTTTAGAATGATGAACACACTAACTTCTGAGAGTGACTGTATGTACAAGGTTTAGAACCAATTAACACACTACAGGGCTCGAAATACTGGGGTTTTGTGCACCCATGTGCACCCAAAATTAGAGCTGTGCACCCAATTTATTTCTGTGGTGCACCTTTATTTCATAGGCTTATGTATGTTAAGATGTCAGTATACTAAGTAAACACCATATTCTTGACATCTATGTGTTAGAAAGAAATTATAATGACTGTCATCGTACTTCCGATTTCTGATTCAAATTACTAATTTAGTAGGTTTGCAATTAGGTTATTCTGATATTCTACTTTATTTTATGTGGTGCACCCAAAAATATTTTGGTGCACCCAATTTTCTAGGTTGGGTGCACCAGTGCACAGTGCACCTATTCCCAAAAATGAATTTCGAGCCCTGCACTTACTTCTGAGGTACGCGGACTGCCCCTTCCTGAACTGTATGGAGAGATCCTGCAGGTTGCTGGCGTGGGAGGACATGATGTTCTTGGTGACCCTCTGCTCCTGCGTGGACGCGTACCGACTCTTGTTCCCGATGTTCTGGATGGCCCGCTGACATCTGTGGAACATCTAGAGGAAGACAAGGCTTAGCGTTAAAGTGTGTTGGGTATCAGTAAACTTAAAGCCTGGGTACCACCTGTGTAGTAGTTGGCTCCAGGCTTTTAGCCAGGCATGCGTCAACGTCATCTTGACGTACTTTTCTTAGAATAACAAGAAATTTTATGCCCCTGGACGCCCTTACACTGGGGAGAAAATTGTCTGACATTGATAAGCATGAAATTCTGATTGACCAGGGATGCTACCAGGTAATCTGTGGTCACAGTCTTCTACTGTGACCTCTGGAACAGTATTTTTGCCTCTTGGGATACCTAAGAATGCACTTTTTAAACTTAAAATCATCAAAAACTCTGCACCATGGAAGGTGGATGCCCCCAGAACCCCCTACAATAGTCACTTACCGCGACTCACCAATAAGTTTGGACTCCCTATTATAAAATCCTAGCTAAAAGCCTGGTTGGCTCCTATGTTTGCTTCTGCTGTCTGCGGAACTGTGTATTCAAATCTTTTGGTGGTAACGTCAGTTAATGAGCGAAATAAGGAATGGATTCTGGAGCGCTCGTCTGATGACAACAGGCCCTCCTGCAAGTGGAGGGAGGGCATTTCGGTGTACCAATATAATTTGAGACTTTATGCGAGACTTTTTCAAAGAAAATCTATCAGGCACAATACTTATTCCCTGAGTGATTACCTGAGAAATAATCTCGATGGCATGTTAAGGAAAGCCCCCTAACCCACCTGAGTGATTTCCTGAGTGATAATCTCGATGGCATGTTCCTCCTCCATGGAATCGTCCAGTGTGGGTCTGTTCATCTGTTTGTCATGCAGGACTGACAGCTCCTTCACTGAGAGGGGCAGAATGGAAAATCTTTTGATTATCAATTATTCATCAACCCTGTGCTCAAAATACTCTTTTCAGACAGGCTGCCCAGGCAGCAACCTGAGTCAAAAGCCAGGCACTTCCAAGTTATTACTTCTTTTTCAGCTATTTATCCATTGACTTTTCTTCCCCTTGCATGTAACTCCTTTTGTTTTATCAAAAAATAAACACAAAAGCTTATGCGCATACATATAGGTGGGGGAAAAGTGGTGTTCCAACTGCAAAATTTCAGGTTGTGCACTGAGCTACCTGGATTTAGAACTAAGTTGCGCCAAGCAAAATGTGGTTGCATTTGCACGTGGGTATTTTGAGCACTGTTAACCTAACATGAGAAATAGCTCCCAAAAAAACATGAGAAAAATTAATCAAACTCCTTACAACTATGCAAGGTTTTTAAAATCTGTTTTCTTACTTTTTTGCCTAATCTTGGTAATCTCATAGCTGACATCTTCCACACCATCCACCCTGGAAAATAACATGGGAGAAAATTTTATTACAACAACGTTGGTAACAGTTAGGGGTGGGTACTGGCACAAAGTGGTTTTTCTCCTTGGATCAGTCCAAAAAAAACGGACCAGATAAAAATCTGTGGACCAGATTTTGGGCCGAGTAGAAAATGACCGGAATATATTGGCAAGGATATAAATGTTTTGGCGATTGCTGGGTCAAGAAAATAACAAAAGCGAAGTAGAATAGAACTTATAGTCATTTTCTACAGTCAAACTTAGAGTTTACATGAAGATTTTAAAACATGATTTATGGGCGTACACTGTAATCCAACATAGATGACATCAAATGAAATGCTGGTGTTCTAGTACAGTAGACAAATATGTAGTACAGATGTAAGGTTGATTATATATATATACAGTAGAAGCCATTTGATTGTACAGCCTATTCACCAATGTATTTCATGCATTTATCTGGCTGGTGCAATAATGTAAAGTTATCTGGCTGGACCGCACTGGTTTAGGATTTGGGGATTCCGTGCAGTTAGAGAAGTGTGCGGTAATCCGTTGTGCAATTAACTGGCTTCTACTGTATAAATTTTTGTTGTTACCAGTCTGGAGGAAAGGAGCTCTTGTGCACCCCGATGGAAGCGTCAGGGTCGGTGGAGATACCAGACACCAGCGCCATCCTGTCATCGGGAACCTGGGGGGAGGGGGGCACAGACAAACATGCATGCAGACGTGCCATCAGACTGTGATTGTCTAAAAGATTTGTACATAACAAAGTAGGTAGACCAACTCTAGCCTGGGTACCATACTCCGTAGTGACCACTGGCTCAATACCTTTCATGGTTAGCAAGCACTTCCTGTACTACTGCCCAAGGTATGAGAGCAGCAGACACAGAATGTACAACGAGGTGGACAACATATACCAAGAACTCAGTACACGGGAGAAAGAGAGAAGGCTGGACATAGTGACGCTAGCAGGGATGAGAGAAGATCTGGGAGAAGAAACAAACAAAAAGATGTACAAGGCATTCTCAAAGTATATAGAAGACACAGGGAGATTTGCCGGGGAGGACTAATAGGTTACTAACTTACTATACACGAATGTGCAAAGCACCAGAGGTCAAGCACCAAGGAGGAACAATCACATGAGAAGCACCTAGATGGAAATAGTACCTGGAGCTCACGTCTAGCGAAGAAATAGACGTTAAGCAGGGACAACAACAACAACAACAATAGCAAGCTAAAGTATTGAGTCAGCAGTTATTATGGAGGATTGTAGTCAGACTAGAGTCTAGAAGATTGATTCTGGGATGAAAACATTTCTGTATCTGAAACACACTATACACACACACATTTAAGTAATACACAAAAAAATTGTGTCAGATGAAAGAGACGAGGCAAACAATGAAATCTACTCTACTCTTAGTCTTATGCAAATATACTAATAATCACATAACAAAAACAAACATTAACTTCCACACAACATGCAACAGCACACGTTTAGAAGCTGAGCCTACAATGTACTAGTAAAAGCGAGCAGTGCAAAAAATTTCCAACAGTAGGCATTACCTATTTGTGTAAAATCTTCAATAAATTAAATAATTTGACAGGGGAACATGTAGAAATCTTTGGGGTATTTTTAAAACCTGAGATGATAGTGCCATAGAACGAATAAATCAAATCAATGCGTCATTTCCGTCTGTGCTACGTAAGACAGGTTTTACTCATTAGCGTCAGGGCTATTAAAAACTCATGAATAACATCGTGTGTATTAAATCCTTGATGAGACCTCAACTTCAAGTGAACTACATGCGTTTACATATAACTTCAACACACCTCAAATAATTTTTTGCAGCCCCAGCCACCGCACACTTGCATGAAGATGCAATACAAATTCCAACATCTCTTCAATTTTGCATCAACAAACACCAGAACCTATGAATATTTTGACCTTTTCTTCCGAACACCGCAGTTTTGTGTAGACTCTCACTCACCGAAACATCATCTGCTGAAGAACGGGTACTCACTTGCTCGGCGAACATGTGCCTATTCTGCGCGGCGTTATTCCGCATCAGGATAAAAATCTCCGTCAAACTCCGAGTCGCCATGGTGTTCCAGAGTCTTGGCCAGCAACCGACAAAAATTTGAAGCGATCCGATTCAAAGCAGCTCGTTGAGAGACGTTTTATTGCAAAAATCACTAAATTTTGCTTCCCACCGACGCCATGTTGGATCTGACACGTATCCCAACAGCCACCAGTAAATCACGTGACGTACCGTCTCGTCCCCAGGATTTCGAGTCACATCTCCAAGCAGATGCAGCGCGCGACTGATTTCAATAGAGTTTTTCAAGCGTCTTGTATGCCTTTTTCGATGTTCCGCGTTTAAAGCTATTCTCGGGGAGACAGATGCTTCCAAAATATTAGACATTACTCTAACGGGTACCTACTGGCTGTCGCTCAAGGTGAATACTCAAGGTGAATACAACTAGAGAGAAGTACAATATGCAACGAAGTACACAGCACCTAACATCTGCTTAGAGATATTAAACTGGAAAGTTTCATGAGTTTCCCTAGTGACGTTACTAGTAGTACTTTGGGTCATCACTGAGTCTCATTATTTAGGTGGCAAACATGTGACTTATTTTCGTAAGATATTGTAAATGCAGAAATGTTCGCGGTGGATTAATGTTCGCGGTTTTCGCGGTGTCTGACCGTCGCCACTTCACCGCGAATTTAAAACCACCGCGAACATTTTTCTATTATGGTATCAGACTGCAGTCTATGGTGTTACCGTGAACTTAAATCCACCGCAAAAAGTCCCTTTTCCAGCTACCGCGAAATTAAATGCATTTACACTACGAGATTGATTAAAGATTGAGGGCACTCAACAAGAAGAAGAATGTACTATATGATACATGTACTGGAGTTTTCTTTTACTGAACCAGTGCTGTCAATCTCACCTGCTTGCGTTTCGCTGTCTATCAGGCACCTTCTTCAGAGCCGCTAGGCTGGAGAGTTGTTTCTTGCCGCTATTTGTAGCCGATGTAGACTGTGGTTTTGTCCACTGGATTTTACTCCAAAGCCAGATTTTTAATTTATCAGGTTGTGCTCTTATCTTGAAGTGTTTCAAACACATTCATTTATACAATTTCAACCATTTGCATAATGGGTTGAATAAAGGGGTTGTGGTTACACAAAACTCGCTTTTCTAAAAAAAGGACATATTTTGTTGGATACCACAAAAGGATTAAATTCCTGTTCAGATGGAACTAAAATATTTGTTTGAACGTCTTGCAAAGCAGTCTCATGGTATAGCACCTCACCTCACTTCACCCTAGACCATCCATAACACACCAGGTTTGTATTGTGAAGTACAAGCTGCATATCTGGACAATTTTATTTGATTCATTGACCAATGGCAACAGATCATACCAAATTCCCCATTTCTTCGCACCACAAAAGAAAACTTTATTTTCTGCGCAATCTACAAATGTCATGTATACATATACTAATGTTGGATTTACATGTAACCAAATAATGGGACTAGTTGGGTACTGTTTAGCTATCAGGGTTTCAGATCACGGGTTGCTTTCAGTTTTCTACTTCTTGTGTTTCAAACCATGAACTACATAGTTATGCAGTTTGGCATCACAGTCCTATGGCAAGGGCAACTCTAAGTCACCAGTCCTGAGTTGAACATCCTCCATGAAGCAAACAGAAGTTTAAGGCACACTCAGTTTGCAATGAGTGAATGAAGGTTAGAAATCCAGGTACAGTAATAAGACATGCAAGACGACATTTACTAAAAAAACTGGACGGATTTATAAGCGGTCAGACGTATCGGGTAACATCCACTACCTTACGTCAGTGACTGCAGTTTCGGTGGTTCGAGGGGTATTTGAGTGTGTCATGTTTCAAACTACGTACAGCGTTGCATGATACAGAGATGTGAATGCAAATATGGTCTTGTATACTGTGTTTAACATGACTCCCTGAGTCAGTCACAGCTAATGTTTGCATTATTGACATGATCTGAAGAGCTGGTAGTGATATAACTGCATGTAGTAGTGATGTCTACTTATTTGTTAGTTTACAAACTTGTCATATTTCCTTGCTTCTTTTTATTCTATGATTTACACACTATTAGATAACTAAAAAAAATGTCAGCACTTGAAACAGCACTGTACCTAGTGGAAGAAAATAAGGCAAATATTTACATTTATATTGAAGTGTAACTTGTATGGCAGACGGTCAGAGTTTGCTTTCGTGCTTTGCCCATTTATTATTAGTGGGCACAGTTGGAAACTCAACCAACAAAAAAGAATGAATACGTCGATGAAGGTCTGTTTATGAAGGTTAGACATCCAGGTAAACAATATTCAAATACAATTCAATCTCTACAACTGGATAAAAAATGGATATTTACCTCCGGACGTTTCGACGTCATGAAGGTTAGATACCTAAGTGATAAGATACGACAAATAGCAATAAGGTACTCAAGCAACTGGATATGACTTTCGAATTCAAAGTCATATCCCATCGCTTGAATAACTGTTATTTGGCCAAAAAAAAGGTGAAATAATGGAAGTGTAACTTGAACTGTGGAAGTTTAGAGCTTGCTTTCATTCTTTGTCCATTTTTCGTTCCTTGTCCGTCTTTCGTTCTTCGTCCGTTTGGCGGGGAGAGTCGGTGCAACGTCAGAGTCTGAGCTTGACCCTGAGGTTGTGCCAGTCTCTCTGTCCGCAGCCAAGCCACGGGGCCTGCAGGGAGACAGAGAGACAGTCACACACTGCAGGGTCAAACTCTCACTCTAACATTACACACAACGATCACCTTTATCTGTGGGGTAGCCTATATCTGTTAATTGTGAAGATTGAGCATTTCGGGTAAATACCAGCACATATGAATTATCTACTGATGCAACAATAACCTGAATTACAGTTTTGACAAGAAGCAGAAGCTCTCTGTTACACCGAGGATGTAAGGAGGAACTGTGGCAATCTGCCAAGTCATCCATTAGGATACATTGTGTCTACTGCCTGAGTAAGTGTAGCGAGTCGGTACCATAGCTACTCTCGGGTGTATCAGTCTTCAAAGGAGTACAAAATGTAACTGTAAAGCTCTTCGCTGTACGGTAGCACTTTGCAGGGTTTTAGACTGAGCACAACACAACTGAGCACAACGTTGTTGACAATTCTACAGGAATGTCCGGGATTCATTATACAGAGGAAGTACACACTTGGCAAGACAATACAACTGCCTAACCGGGCTGTATCAAATACAACTTGGATACAAAGGGGCAACAAAGAGTCGCCATTTATAATGTCAGAAACAGATGTCTGTGTTTTCGAGTGGGTGTTAAATAACACAAAATTTAGGCATTACATAGACACAACAGTTTCTTAAATGTTCACCTTTTCCCTCTTATTTGAACAATCAAACACTCAATCACTGCAATGTTGTGACTACAGCATCTCTCGGAGCAGTCTGTGGTGGTGTTGTTTACAACTTTTGTCGATGTCAAATCACACTGAGTAGAAAACCTTGTTCTCTTTTGAAACATTGTAATAGGTATGACGTTGTGCAATGAACCAACTAACAACACATTTCTATTCTTGGCTTTGGGTTGGTGCCTTCTTGCTGGATGACACTGGTCAGCCTTTTGGGTGTTGAGATGTTAAGGCCAAGACACTGAGTGTTTGTTCCTTAAGTTCCTTATTCAGGTAAGACAGACTCACAATTATAATTTGTACAACAGTATAAAGGGTACAGAATTACAATTTATCTCTATCAAAGTCAAAGTAGGACCAACATGTCATGATCAAACCGACTGACTTTGGGCTGGTGCTGTCTTGCTGGATCACACCTTTTAGTAAGACCCTCACGGTTGTCAAGATGTTGACAGCTAAGACACTAATTGTTCCTTGACAGTCAAGGTCACTTTTCCACATACATGTATGCATAACGCAGACAACAGTAATGACACCCCTACAAAGATGGTGCACAGTTGTCACGTGCTGAATTACGTCGTCTTACTTAGCAAAGTCACTCTGACCAGAAGCATTTGTCAGAAAGAATTGCATTTCGATCCTGCAATTTGTGCCAGCTGTGGCGACTTGCTAGCCAGGTTACAATCATACATAGTTTTCCATGGGCTCAATCTTTTAGCTTGCTAACTAGTTAGCAATGATATCAGGGTTTTCTAATCATAGTATCAAATGAGAACTGGCAGTCACATAACAACATCAAAAGTAAATCAAGACCCAGCCATTCAGAAAGAGTCCAGGAGTTGAATGTACGACAATAGATGAAACATAATTTGTATTAATATTCAGACAAAATCTTACAAAGTCACAACAGTAGCAGGTGTCACATATTTTTTTCCATAGAAACAGGGTTATACGGGGTAACAACGATTTCATTCTACCATGTTGCATCTGTAGGAAGAGGATAATGTTCCACAAGTTTGCAGTATCATTTTTGAACTTTCTAACAAGAGAGGACTAGTCCAGTGTGCTGATTGGTCAGACCAGAATACAGGTGCATACATAATCTGACCAATCGGCATTCTGTTAAAGAGGACAGGACAAGTCCAGGGTGCTGATTGGTCAGAGCATGTGTTGGGTGCTGACCAATCAGCATCTTCTAATGGTGGACAGGAACTAGTCCAGCATGCTGATTGGTTAGACCATGTTTCAGGTGCACATGAATCTGACCAATCAGCATCCTGTTAAGGAGGGCAGTGAACACAATCAAAAACATTGTAATACTGGCTTTTAAGTACTTTCAGTTGCATATCTGGGTACAGTTGCATTTTTTTATAACAGAAAGTTCACGAAATCTAACAAATATTGAATGTGAATAAAACTAAATATCTTGGATCTGCCAAAGAACAATTAGAAAATGATGTACAATCTTGTGAAATAAGACGTGTTGTATCTAACGAAAATCAAGCCATTAGTCAAATATTGAATATCTGACAGGCCATTGTCTTCCAGTGGCGGAATCACAGTTTTTTTAAACTCACAAATTGACGTTTGCCACTCGGAAGGTTGAAGACTTTAACTAATTGTGACTAAGGCCACACCAATTCAATTTCTTGGTTCACGGATTTTTTCATAAAAAATATGGAGCGAGAGGGCGAAATAAAAATAAAAATTGTAAAATGGTTGGGGTAAAGGTAACGGCTAATCCAAAACATAAAGAAAAAAGTTTTCAGCTTGAAAAAAGTACAAAAATACTATTATTGTACAGTAACAGCACCTGTACCCACACTTTAAGGAGCTTATAATATTAAGGCCAATTTGCTACACCAGAAAGTTAGTGAATGCTTTCATTAATGGTGAAAATTTGCTGAGTGGTAATTTTTATTTTTATTCTATTTTCCAAAAAATAGGAGCGAGCGAATCCGTGAACCAAGAAATTAAATTGGTGTGGCCTAACGCTTAGATACATAACTGAACAAGATCCTGCCTTCCACCATACGAACAAAAAATCCACTCAATTGTTGTAATAATGTACAATGAATTATTCCTTTACAAAGTCTATGATGTTGTATGTTAGGTTACAGTACAGACAAGGCAAGAAGGTGCAAAACTTGAGAAAGGAGAACTTTCATTCCACTATCATTTCAAACAACTTCTTATATATCCAAATAAGGGAATGATGCTCCCCAGGGACTGTTCCAAATGTTTCCAGTTTCTCTAAAAGAAGTCTAATTGTTTGATCTGAGATATAATTTGATCTGAAAGACAGTTTTTGAATTTCCAAGGCAACTTATAAAACCATGTGTCATTACAAAGTAAGGGGCTCCGATTTTCAATATTCATTTTTTTTCCCTTGAAGTTTCCAGACTATAGTGCTAGAGTACAAACATTATTTGAGAACTTAAAAATTGCCACACCAACATAACCATATACATAACAGTACACCATGTTTTTACAAAAATACCGTACAAAAAAAAAATTTGTTGAAAGCGAACACCATGCAGAAATTACAACCATAACCAAATGTACAGTATACCAACAAGATAGGGAGGACCTGGTGTATATTTTTTACCTCTACTACATAAAGGAAGTGGATACAAAACTTATTCCTAACCCTAATATCATGACCTTGAAGTGTTTCCAAATTTCAGGCCCCAATTGTGTATTCCTTGTTTAATCAGAATGACTTGCTTTTCTTTGTTTTCATACCAAGAAAATGCAAAGATAGTAATTAATGGGACATGCGCCCTCACAGAGGTAGAAGTGGCCAGATAAAGAAAGAGGGGACATACCTGTACATGTGCACATTTTGTAGTAAATTGTACAAGTGACTACGATGTTTCAGGCCCTTAAACTGCCTTTTTCACACTCCTTTTTTAAATCAAATATGATTGGTACAGTAGCATTTCTTTGTTTCCGTATCTAGAAAATTTTGTGCTTGTGAGTTGTGACAACGCTCCGTCTTGGAGATTTAAAAAAAAAGTAATGTTATAACATTCAAGGCATGTTATAACAGGTAATCTGATATTTGTCAGCCATGTCGTACCACCTGGCTCTCTGGGTCATCTTTAATACATGTAACAAGTTTACCATAAAAGTTTACCTAAAATGAGTATTACATGTACTTGGCAGAATTCTGTTAGGTCCTAGCAGGAGTACAAGCAACCTGGTCCCTGTCGGCAACGAGCAACCCGATATTTGTCAGCCATGTTGTTACACGATGACAATGCACAGCACCGACATGTAATACGAGAACATTTATCGTGTTCTGGAAACTCTTCCCTCTAGTTAACAGCTCTCAAAAGGCTGAGCTATTCTGCAATAGTCTCTCCAAGACCCAGTGTTCTCACCATGATTTTCCCACAGCGTATATAGGGGCATCTTAGTGCAGCAAAGTCACGTGGGTAAGTAATGCAGGTGTGAGCATTGTGGGGGGGTCTGGGGAAATCCTCCCTTTAAATTTACAACCCTCAGAAATGCTTGCATTGGGCGGACCAATTTTTTTGTAGATAAAGCATTGTTTACATTTGTTACAAAACAAGAGAAAAGTACCATTCTCTGATCAAAACACAGTGCAGGGGCCAAAATCACAGCATACGGGATCCAAATCACAGCACATGGGATCCAAATCACAGCATATGGGATCCAAATCATAGCATAGAGGGCCTGGCAAGAACACTGAGACCCTTTGCTGAAGCCCTTTTGCCAATTATTTACCCTAGTTGGGCGATTTCTACACCTGTCAAGCAGGAGGTCTGGTATAGACAAGTCTTGCACTACCTCTTTACCTTAGTAAAAAGTTACCTAATTCTTCAGAATAAGTTGCATGTACATGTACGGATGTTTATGTCTATTGTAAGTGGAAACATAAATTATTGTACAAAAAAATAATACACCATGAGATGATGCAAGATACATAGTTCTTGGAGGAGTACTAATAACTGATGAACATTTTCTAAGATCTATTGCAATGGAACCAAAGATGAGGTGTTAAAAATAGTGGCGGTGCTGGAAAAGTTATAAAATGTACTTTTCAAAAAAGTATGTTTTTCCACAACATCACAGTCATTTACCTTCTTAGCCTCCCCTAAAACGGAAGGATGAAAACAGAAGAAAGACAGAACAGGGCTATTTTGTGGTTTTCTTAGGCAAACAAGAACGATACCGTAGAACACAAAAACCAGTATGAGAGGGTTACACCATTTACCGAGCTAACAGGGGGTACACGGTAGTTATCTTACTACACACTTTCGCTCTCATTTCTTACGAAAGATTTTACATCAATCTCTTTCCTTTTTCTTTTACTCGCACAAACTTTTTCCTTTTCAGTTTTCCAGTCCATTTCCTTCATTTTCAAATCATCCCTCCTTTCCTACCATAATGGTATACCCCAAATGTACAGGTGTACCTGTCTATCACAAGTGGAGGCTGTGATAGGGGTCTTGGGTTAATCAGATTTGAGGCCGAGATGCTAAGAATGCGAGGTAAAGTATCTTGGTCTTCCCCCAATCTCACCCTCCAAGTAGCCAATGAGAAGTTGGGAGAAATTCAAATGATGTAAGTGCTACTCTTTGATTGGTTGTGTAAAGGGCCAATCACATTGTGCCATAAGAAGGTGTCAATCATGTCCTATATTTCAGGCTTCTTTAGTGGCTTTTCCCCACCTTTCTTGTTACTTCCACACAAAAACGTTGAAGGCACTTTATTTTCTAAGTCCAAGTTTCCTGAAACCCCCTAATAGTTTCCAGAACAGTATACTCAATACCCCTATGCCAGACTCCATTTACTGAACGATATACTCACAGAAGATGTTTAAATTCGACCACATGGTGTCATAGACAATTTGCATCATAGACTTTAGTATCAGTAACAACGTGATGTTCTGGTTTTCAATCTGACTCTGAGCACATTTTTTCCTTCCGAAGTTCTTTGACCGACCATTCCAACTACAGCTATCCTAAGAAACTGCCTGATTCAACAACTGCCAAACCCCCTTCATATCCTTTCCCTTGCTATGTACAACACTTCAAGCAGGTCCCGTATAACTGCAACAAGAAGCTAGACACCCCTATATCATCATAATGAAATAGTCCACAACAAGACAACTGCATATCAAGTTGCTGCTTTAAAGGAAAATTAAGACAGTAATACACAGGTAGCACAAGACAATACAAGGAAATATAGCATGTCACAAAAAAGGGGGAAGAGAAAAATGGGACCAAAAAATATTTTCCTTTGTTAAAAATTTGCGCCAGCATTTCCGACAACAACAAACAAGAAGATCCTTTCTTGTCCGTTCCCAAAACGGACAAGTACAAGTCAGAACAATTAACGATGGACTATTCCATCTGAGACGAGGGGTGTCCAGGTTCCGTTGGCCTTACATACTAGTATACCATCTGTGCAACAAGTACAGCCCCCCTGCCAAGGCCACCCCTATAGATGCCTGAAGTAGAATAGGCTTCCAGAACAACCACCTTTCCCTGTCCGCCTCCGTCTTGCGCTGCTTTCTCTTCATCTCGGCAAGTTTCTCCGACGTGCTGCTTATCCTCTCATCTCGTCTTCTTTTCCTCAACTCCGCTTCTCTACGGGGAAAAAGAACATGTATGAAATGCCGGCATGTGACAAGAGCTTAAGGAAAAGGACTAACCAGGGCTTTTTTTGTATATATAACCTTGAAAATTACCTGCACCAGACAAATTTTACCTGCACCACTCTGACCAAGGGCGCACCCGGGGAAGCCATAATCACAAATACCAACCCATCTTCACCAGTTCCGACACATATAAAAACTCATTTTTCCCACGCACCATTCCTGAGTGGAATGCCCTGCCTGGCACGGTTGTAAGTGCTCCCAACGTTGAGTGCTTCCGTGCCAGGCAGGCGGCCTGCCCGCCCTAACCCGGGAGCCTCAGCCCCCCCCCCCCCCCCCCACGATGCCCCATGCAGGGCCATTTGGGGGTATATGTGTGGAGATGTAGATGTAGACTTTAAGAAGTATGGATCATATTAAAATTATTCAGATACCACTGCTATTTTTTCTTTTATACTTTATAGGTAGTTACATTCAATGCAGCTAATAACAATCCACATACACCTTGTAGGACATATATGATTGTATAAAACTCAGTACATGGACCAGTGCAGGTTAGGTGCAGGTAGACACCAAAAATACCTGCACAGCTCCAATTCTACCTGCACTAACCTCATTCGACCCTCGTTCTTGTTATGATACTGGGCAACACCCCTAGTTTGTTGGGGCAAACCACCCAGGGCGTAGTGCTGTTGTGTTATTGGCTGTTCCTCAGATGTTGTAATACCTCTTCCTTAAACTTAACGGGGTTAGCTTGAAGGGTGGTAGAGTATGGTAAAGTATTCCACTTGTTCTAAATTCTCCCCTTCGTATTTTCGTTTAAACCCAAATTAGTGATTTTTGTAAAATTTGCCTTTCAGAAACCCGTTGCCATGGCAACACGAAAAATCACCAAGTTTGGTTGTTTTAGCACAAGCTGTTTGGGACCTATACGACATCAAAGTTGGCGCGCGGGTGCACTTTTAGGGTTAAAGCATGATGCCTTTTCATCTATATCTAGCTTTTTGCGCAATGCGGCTTCACCATGGCTTGCATTTTTTTGCATACTTCTTCAAGTTCAACTGGCAAAGACTTAATGCCTGGGGCTCCCTATACAATGGACCGATGCATTCAAGCCCTATACAAAAATAATTTAGTATGTCCACTTAAAAAGAATGGATGTAGAATCCCCAAATCTCAAAGTCAATGTCTGAACTTGAATTTGAGTTCTGGGAAGGCTTCACCAACCTGCATGCAAGCACTTCCAAGAAGCCTGGTGAGCCAACCGGGGATGCAGACAAGTTACGTGAACAGATATCTAATGACAATGCACACGGCACCTGTCTGATATAGCTACATCATTCATTTTCAGTGCTGGCTGCCAATAGGATGGGTGAAAATTTTGCACAAAGTATCAAGACTATCATTAGCCATTTGACTTTGCAATATCAGTCTGTAACTACAAGCTAACTAAAATTAAAACAACTATTCAAGTATCCATGCATGATAAAAATGAATTTGTCATTTAATGTAAGTCATTCCTTTCAAAAACAAATTAAGATAAATTGTCTCAAACAATTTGACCATGTATCTATTAATTTCTTTTCATATTTCAAGTTTTACATAATATCAAGGTTTAGGGTATGCAAAAGAAATTACACCGTGAGTAGTATGCAAATAAGCACCTATAAGACAGACAATCAGAGCAGCTGCAGGTAAATTTCTTTTGCTTGTGTAACAGAGAACTTCACTGTCCAACAGGAACACAAGTTCGAAGAGATTTGTGTTGCGTCAGAGTCCCAGGGCTGTCTCCAGCTTTAAATTTTTTTCCATCCCACTAAAAATAATTGTTTGGGAGCCCATGTTGTTGATTTTCCTTGTTTTAACATATCAGCTGAAATGAAAATAGGTTTTCAACAGTGTCATGTCACAATGTGGACGGATATGGGGTGATGCGTTTGTTCGTCCCAACCAGAAAATTTCCGTCCTGGGACAAAACCTGCCTAAGACACACAGGCTTTTCGCAAGGTACGTATGCATCAAGGCATCATTTGGATGAGCTTTTCTTAAAATGACAAGAAATTGGAGGCACTAGATGCCCTTATACTGGGGATTGACCAGGGATGCCACTAGATCATTTGTGGTCACAGTGTTTGACTGTGACCTTTCTGACAGTAATTTTGGTCCTCAGGATACCTTAGAATGCACCATTTTAACTTAAAATTCTCGAAAACACTGACCCCTACAATAGTCGTGCCTATATCACGGTGACTCACCAAGAAATTTGGACTCCCTATAATAAAATACTAGCTAAAAGCTTGACGACACACATGTAAACCCTCACCTCTGTCTTTCCCTGAGGCGTTCTGTGTCTGAGGGATCCTCCGGCTCGAACTCGAACTGCTGCGCCCTCTGCTTGGAGCTGCGTCGCGAGGGGTCCCGTGGGGGGAGCGGCGGAGGTTTGTCTCTCGCGTTCTCTTCCTCGTCCTTCGTCACGATGTGGTTATGTCCGTCCTGTAGATCTGGGCTCTGAAAGGGGACGAGAGAAGGTACAGTAAGACAATAGTTTAATCAGGTTGGTACATGCAATACTAAGTTTAGACATTCTTTATAGCACAGCTTTATTTCCAGCAATGTTTCAGTGACCGTCTGTCACCTTCATCAGGGCAATTCTGACCGCAATATAAAATGTCCTGCAGACCTGGGCTCTGAAAGGGGACGAGAAAAGGTACAGTAAGTAGGGCTGTGTACCTAAATACCCGTACCTTAACAAATTAAATCACTGTTGAACACTACTTTTTGAGACTAAAGATAGGTAAATTCCTAATCAAAGATGACAATTGTGATAATCATGCAGTTAAAAATTAAGAAAACTTTGTTTTGAGGTTCAAATATTTAAATCCTCATACAAATATGATAATTTCTCACTAAAGAAGACCATTTGCTACATTTATAACTTAGCGTTAATTGATCAAACTTGCTTAGGTACAGGTAAAGGTCCGGACCTGTACCTAAACACGTGTACCTGTACCTGTACTTAAAATTTATCTAGGTACACAGCTCTAACAGTAAGACTTGGCCTGGAAACACAACAAGGCTTAGAATTTTTTTCCATCCCACTCATTGTTTGGGAGCCCATGTTGTTGATTTCTTGGAGAAATATGTCACTTTAAGCTTATCAAATATCAGTTTCATGTCATTTTGGGATGGGATAAAATCATTTTTCCTCCTGACAAGCAAATTTCTGTCCTGGGACAGCCCTGAAACACAATGTCTCACTGCCGGGGGCTGACTGGGCCTCCTCACGGATCTTGTGGCCATTTTACCCAAACTTAAGAGAACCATTCCCTTTCTTACAGTCACCAATATCTTTATCACTATTAAATACATAGACAACATACATCATTGTTCATCTGTGGGAACTTGAACTCTATTTTTAAGTATGCGTTAGTAAGTTTAAAGTTGTTGTGAGCTAAACACATTTTAACCACACAAGACTGTCAGGTTTTACATTCAATTATTTCATTCATCATCCATTCATTCATTCATTCTTCCATTTGTTTGTTAAATCATTTATTCATTCACTCATTCAGTCACTCACTCAATTGCTCACTCATCCATTCAACCATTGATTTACGTCCATTCATTCAATGTTGCTTATCATTTCTCTGTATGCATGTATTACAAGGTCAGTTTTCTAAAGCTTTGTTCCATACTACACATACCAGACCAGTACTCTATAACAGTGTTTTGACACATAAAAAACCGTGCTATAGGGCACCGACCTGGTATTATGTTCAGCAATGATAGACCCCAATACAGACAGCATATTGAATAAAACATTAAGTAGGAAGAGTGGAGGATTATAATCGCAGCATGGGGGATTGGTACCAGACACGCACCGCATTATGTTTGCTATGTCGAGTGAATAACTGCACCAAACACGCAGACAGTGGACTTATCCCGACAGTCATGTTGTACTAAATCTTTCCATCACAAATCCTGATCATTTAAGTTACTGTAAATGCATTTAAGTTCGCTGGGGTTTAATTTTGCGGTGGCGGGACAAAGGACTTTTCGCCGTGGTTTTAATTTCGCGGTAACACGTTAGACTGCAGTCTAATACCGTAATAGAAAAATGTTTGCGGTGGTTTTAAGTTTGCGATGAAGTGGTCACCGCGAAACTGCGAACATTAGTCCACCACAAACATTTCTGCATTTACAGTGTACTCTCCATATCAATAACATATTGTTTACTTAGTAGTGTTTTAAGATTTATTGTGCATCCAAGATATAGTAGTAGTCGGAAAAATTACAGTAAGAGGAGCACCGGTGTATTTTTCCGACTACTACCATATCTCTGCGACTCAACCTCTGCTTGGAGAGTACAAAGGCCCTGCAGTCATAAAAAATATGGAGCTAGAGGGCGAAATAAAACTAAAAATTGTAAAATGGTTGGGGTAAAGGTAACGGCTAATCCAAAACATAAAGAAAAAAGTTTTCAGCTTGAAAAAAGTACAAAAACACTATTTTTGTACAGTAACAGCACCTGTACCCACACTTTAAGGAGCTTATAATATAAAGGAAAATTTGCTACACCAGAAAGTTGGTGAATGGTTTCATTAATGGTGAAAATTTGCTGAGTGGTAATTTTTATTTTTATTTTTTTCCCCAAAAAATAGGAGCGAGCGAATCCGTGAACCAAGAAATTAAATCGGTGTGGCCTTAACAACCCATTCACTGGCCCCGCATGGCACCCAGACAGGGATTATGTAACAGGCTTTTCTTGGAATCCCATGTTCTCTAATTATGCTGAGCTCCATTCAAACAGTTCAAGCCTTTTCCTGGGAAACAGTTTGTTGACTGCTATTTCCGGAGTAACTAGAAACACGATCAAACAAATTTGAAAGCCCTCCTTCCAAGAAATGTAAGTTAGTGGCAGACTTCCAAAGTGAAATATTGCTGTATTACATTAGGCCATGTTGATTTGATTATATGGATGACATACCCGCGCATCAATTCATGACTGTTTCCAAAAATAAAAGTTTTAAACCATACAGTAAATCGTACAAAGCAGCTTGCAAATAAGCAAATATATGCCATGGATCTAAAAAGAAAAACATATCTGAAAATGAATACTAATGTCATAACAGGGCTCGAAATACCACCTGCATATGCAGGTTAGTGCAGGTAAAATTGGAGCTGTGCAGGTATTTCTGGTGTCTACCTGCACCTAACCTGCACTGGTCCATGTACTGGGTTTTATACATAACTTTCATATGATGTAGGTGTATATGGATTGTTATAAGCTACATTGACTGTTACCACCTATAAAGTGTAAAAGAAAAAATAGGAATGGTTCCTGAATAATTTTAGTATTAATCTATTCTTCCTAAATTCAGAGTGGTGCAGGTAATATTTGTCGGGTGCAGGTAATTTTCAATGTTCCCTGCACCAGTGCAGGTATGCAGAAAAAAGTATTTCGAGCCCTGGGTACACATTCTTGATCTATTGTTCGGTATACTAATATTATTCTGTGTGTTCATTCAGTATGTTCATCCTTCCTCACCACTTAGATTTCATAACGAAGACAACTTTTTTGTCCAACGTTTTTGTTATTCAAACGACTGCATCAGTTTTGGGGTTCCTAGAGGATGTCATCCACATAATCAAATCAACATGGCCTTACCAGGAAAGGAGAACTAGCCAAACTTCCGCTGTGCATAATGCAGTTCCAAGAAATTTCACTTGATATTGGCAGAGTTCCGATGAAATGAAGTTACATTATCAGGCAAGAGGGAGAAATGAGGGAAAATGCAGTAACACCTCTGGTGGGGGTGCGAGCGTTTTGGGGAGATCCATTCATGATCAATGAAGGGACCAACACTACAACTGTATGTTTTTAGAAGATTGCAGCTGTGATTATGATCAGAGCTTTTTACTGATTTAACCATTTTAAGCATTGCAATCATTCACCAAAGAGAAATAATCAGAACCAGTTTTACCACATTTTCTTGATTAAATTATGCATCCCTGATTTGGGCAAGGGAGACACTCAAATAATTGCACCCCTTCTCCACCAATCTTGAACACATTTTTATTGTATCAAATTACCTTATATTTATGCACAAACATATATCCATTTCAGTGTACAGTGGAAGCCAGTTAATTGCACGCCGGATAAACGCACACTTCGGTCAATTGCATGGAATCCCAAAATCCCGTGGCGGTGCGGTCCAACTGGGTAACTTCGCATTATCGCACACGCCGGATAATTGCACGGGATTCGCCGGCAAATTGGGTGTGCAATTAAGCGGCTTCCACTGTATTCAACTTTGAAGCACTGACAAAAACAGTCATAGGTAACGCAGATACCAGATCTACGGGTCTGCTGGTATTCAGCTTGACTTGACTTGCTCTATTTACCACCCAAGAAACAGGAACTGATAGATTTACGACAAGCAGTTCCACAGGTCACTTGGCTGGTACATGAAGTTTGGGAGCCATTTGGCTTACTTCCTAAAGTCATGCATGGAAAGGCAAGGTAAAGCATTCTCTAAAGAGGTTTGGTATGGCCAGGCCTGTCTGCAGGACCTAGCAGTCAGTCCCGGGATGGAAATTTGCTTGTCGTGACGGACAGAAATTTCATCCCATCTGTACGAGAAAACGGAACTTGATGACATGAAATCGGTGAAAATGTATTTCAAAATGTCCCAAATAATCAATTCTGCTGCAAGATTATTAAGATAGCTGAAACCTGCCCACATACTATATATAATTGTAATCCATCCAGGGGTTCTTGAGTTATGCTGACTACAAAAATCTGGAAACAAAGACAGACACACACACACACAAACACAGACAGGCACACACACGCACACACACAGACAGACACACACACAAACACAGACATACATACAGATACACACACAAACACAGACAGACAGATACACACACAAACACAGACAGACAGACACAGACAGACAGACAGACACACACACACACACACTATATCTCCATTTTTCACTGAGATAACAAACAAACAAACAAACAAACCTCTCGCAGTGTACTGATGACCTGATCGTCCTCTGTAGCCATCCCCAGCACAGTTCTGGCCCCCTCTAACACGGCGAGACACACAGACAGGCAAACACACATCAAACAAACAAACAAACCTCTCCCAGTGTACTGATGACCTGGTCCTCCTCTGTAGCCATCCCCAGCAAAGTTCTGGCCCCCTCTTACACGGCGAGACACACAGACAGGCAAACACACATCAAACAAACAAACCTCTCCCAGTGTACTGATGACCTGGTCCTCCTCTGTAGCCATCCCCAGCACAGTTCTGGCCCCCTCTAACACAGCGAGACACACAGACAGGCAAACACACATCAAACAAACAAACAAACCTCTCCCAGTGTACTGATGACCTGATCCTCCTCTGTAGCCATCCCCAGCACAGTTCTGGCCCCCTCTAACACGGCGAGACACACAGACAGGCAAACACACATCAAACAAACAAACAAACCTCTCCCCGTGTACTGATGACCTGGTCGTCCTCTGTAGCCATCCCCAGCACAGTTCTGGCCCCCTGTAACACGACGAGACACACAGACAGGCAAACACACATCAAACAAACAAACAAACAAACCTCTCCCAGTGTACTGATGACCTGATCCTCCTCTGTAGCCATCCCCAGCACAGTTCTGGCCCCCTCTAACACGGCGAGACACACAGACAGGCAAACACACATCAAACAAACAAACAAACAAACAAACCTCTCCCAGTGTAATGATGACCTGGTCCTCCTCTGTAGCCATCCCCAGCACAGTTCTGGCCCCCTCTAACACGGCGAGACACACAGACAGGCAAACACAAACAAACAAACAAACAAACCTCTCCCAGGGTACTGATGACCTGGTCCTCCTCTGTAGCCATCCCCAGCACAGTTCTGGCCCCCTCTAACACGGCGAGGTAAGAGAAGCGTAGCTGGTCTGGAGTCTGGATCAGACCCATCCGGTACTGTCTCATCTCCAGCAGTAGCTGCCGCATGTTCAGACTGTTCAGGTCGCGCGTCTTGTCCAGCTGGGTAGGGATTTCAAGACTCGTGGTTATGACATTAGGACATTCAGGTGGCCGCAACTCTAGTTTAAAGTATTTTCAATGTATTTTTGTTTTTTCTAAACTTTAACTAACATGTCACATATTGACTAACATTGTTTTGACCAACTTTGTTTCAGACTCTGTCCCCCCCAAAAAACTCATCTAAGACATATTTGCCATCATGCATATATATATACATGTATCATTATAAGGCAAAATCAACTCTACACTCTGAGTAGGTATATAAAAAAAGAGATATATAATTCACAAATAAGAAAAATAAAAAACTCTCTTGACTAGACAAAGAAAGAATGGCACATGACGTTGCCAGCAGAAGCTACAGTTTGAAAGAATGCACCACTGCTCACCAGTACCAAACACGTGTCCACTAAACAGAAGACTCCCGATCTGCCGATTCCCGCGCTACAGTGCACCACGGGGGGTCCCACGTCCGACTCCAGCGACCCCGAGTTCCTGACCTCCTGCAGGAAGTGGAGGAAGGCCGCCGGGGATTCTGGGACGCCAAAGTCCGGCCACCGCGTGTAGTGGAAGTGAAATACTTTTCTGCTCTCGTTGGTCTGGTGGGAACGGAAAAAACTTGTTACCTTCTTTATAATGAGAACAATTTGAAAACAGGTTATGTAATAAACGTATTAACGCTAGTTCACCTTTATCCGCGGGGTAACCTATATCCGTTGTTTTTCCAAACGGGGTATTTAGGCACGTCAAGCTGACGGCTGGTAGTTTTAGACTGCAATATACTAAAAAAACATTGCAATTTGAAACCAACGTTCGTCGACATGATGTCCCCAAATACCCTGTTTTTAAAAGCAACGGATATAGGTTACCCAATGGATAAAGGTGAACTAGTGTTACACAGAAAATTTAAAAAAAAAAGGCCATTTCATGGTAAGATCACTCAATTTTAGATGCCAACAACTTAATATGTGATTGTACAATAGTCAAACCTGTGCAAGTGACCACCCCTGAATAAGGTCCAACTGGCCAATGAGTAGTTTTTCCCATTGACGCAAGCATTAAGAATCCTGTCTGTAGTGACCACCTGTCCACATATACCTGTAGACCAGATTTTACCAGTCTCTCAAATGGTGTTTTGGGGCTAGTGTGACTGCATTTCAAACTCTATGCTCGAAGTCCTTTTTTCAGCCAGGTTTCTAATGCGGCAAAGTCAAAAGCCAGGTTGCATCATCAACATTTCAGGGTGCCCCACTTCCAAGTTATTACTTTCTTCAAATCAGTTACTTATCCATTGTCTTTTCTTCCAGTTAAATGTAACATTTTCTCTAATCAAGAAATAAAAACATTTTTTGTACATATATATATATTAAGCTTATGCAGGTAGGTGAAGGAAAAGCAGTGTTCCAACTGCAAAATTTCACATTGCACACTGCACTACCTGGGTTTAGAATTAAGTTGCGCCAAGCAAAATGTGGTTGCATTTGCAAGTGGGTATTTCGATCACTGTTACAGTGACCACCTGTCCACATTCATGTGGACCAAATTTTACCAATCCCTCCAGTGGTGTTTTGTGGCTAGTTTGACCCTTAACCTACTGACCTTTAACCTATGCAGCAGGTAGGTCCTGATGGTGAAGTAGGGTCTGACATCCTCCTCCAGCAGCGTGACCTTGTACCCTGTCTCCTCAAGGTCAAGTTCGTCCGAGTACCCGTTGACCTCCCCTTGGGGCCAGTACTGAGCACATTTTATCTGAGGGAGTCAATATGAGAGGGATTTGAAACAATAATGATTGGTCAAGTTCGATCCCCAACCAAGTCATACCGAAGACTTTAAAAACAGTACACGCCGCGTTGTCTTTTACTCAGCAATTGAGAAGTAGTAAGACATTACACACCACTAATGGACTAACCACCTTCTGTAGTGACTGTAGTTAGTCTCAACCATGCAGGCACACCCACACACACACATACAGTCTCACACTCACACAGACGCACATACACAGACAGACACACACACACAGGTCTGCCTCCAGCATTAAGCTTGTGAAAATACATTTTCATCAGTTTTATCAAAAAAATTATTTTTACAAATTTTTTCCTGGTTCAAACAAGTATACATACAGACAAAACACCTTTTTTACACGTACAACCAGAGAGTGGAATAATCTCCCAGCGTACGTGGCACTCTCGACATCTCTTTCAACTTTTAAATCCAAAGTTTAACTTCTCCAGACTTGGGCAGTAGACCCCATGAAATTTAAAGGCTGCAGAATATGAGAATAAGAAGTAAACTTCCCTCCTTGGATGGAGGGACGGGTCTTGGGGACAGTCCTACACATACAGACTCAAGAACAAAATAACAGTTACTCACTGTTCCCTTCTCGATAACCCTGTTCAGCATGACGACTGCTTTTGTGCGCTGCTCCCAAACCATCTCCCAGAAGTGACCTATAGTGGACGGAAGTGGTCCCTGTAGGCAAACATACATCATGGATTAAACACATGGAGAAGGTTATGTTTGTGTGTATGTATGTGCATCTGTGTGTGCTTGTGGTATGTATGTGTGCGTGTGTGTGTAAAGTGCTCGAAATACTTTCTTCAGCCTTGTTGCCCAAGCGGCAACCTGAGTCAAAAGCCACTTTGCACCATCAACATTTCAGGTTGGCTACCCATTCCAAGTTATTACTTTCTTCAAATCATCTTTTAACTACAAGTACTTGAATCTGTATGTTAAAACAAAGCTTATGCACATACATGTAGGTGGGGGAAAACTGCAAAATTTTAGGTTGCGCACTGCGCTACCTGGGTTTAAAATAAGTTGCGCCAAGCAAAATGTGGTTGAGTTTGCAAGTGGCCAAATGTGTATTTTGAGCACTTAAATAATGGTAAACATGGTTGGCAACATTTGTGTGTATGTGTGTGTGTCTTCGTGTGCGTGCTTGTGGTGTGTGACACTGGCACTTTGAAAACTTTCCTAGTGGCGCCTTTCTTAATCTTGTTATTTGTTAATATTCAAGAATGGGACCATGACAAATGCAAGACAATTTGAGCCATAAGTGGCAACATTTTGTCAGCTGATTAGGTGCAGATATACATCATAGTAATAAAAAAACCTGCATGGATCCAATTTTACCTGCTTGTGCTCATAATGCCAACCACATGCAGAGCTCACTGCCCATTACATTGTATATCACATGTTGTAACACTTCCAGTAAATTCTATTGTTACAAAGCAGCCAGGTTTTCCGCTGATCGACTGTCAGAGAAGCATCTTTGCCAACCACATCCGGTCTTTTGTCCAAACAATCGGAGCCTTCAGAACAGAGAATGTGGCATGCATCAAAACATCACATGGCAAGTGCAACGTAGCCTGGAAAAAACGACTACTTAACATTCTACAGGTGCCAAGAAGGGCTTTGTTGTATCAAACAGACAACCTTGTCTTTTGACTCTTATTTTCACTTCCTATTGGACTATATAAGATTTTTCTTCACCTTATTTGCATAATATGAAGTCATTGTGTTTGGTAAGACAAAAAAAAACTGCTCTTTAACATGCAGATCTTGCTCTGTGTCACTGACGGAGGACAGACCCGATGCTGTCTGTATTGTCTGACCAATTCTTGGCACCCATAGAATGTCACGACTTGTCAGTTTTTCCAGGAAAAATCGTGCCTTGGTTACGCCAGACTTGCCATGTGATGTGATGTCTTGATGCCACATTCTCTCTTCTTGACTTAAGAATTTCCTGAAGGCTGAGATTATTTGAACAAAAGGCATGATGTGAATGGAACAAATGTTGCTCAGACAGTCTGTTTTGTGTATGTCAAACATTCATCAACGAACCTAAGTTAAAGCCTCTAGTGTACACATTGCCTTTTACAAGAGGTAACCAGGGTGTTCAATTCAAATGGTGGCAAGCAAGAAGGTTGTCACCTTTAGCAAGCTTATTTGTCGTTTAAACCTACATTTGTAGTTTACAAATCCAGGTGGCACACTGAGAAACTTAAGGGTATAAACTTAAGGATTTACGTGTGCCCTAAAGATATATGTCTTAACTTTTAAAGGATTCAGGTGTGTCATGAAATGAGGTGTGTCTTAGCATTGTCTTAAGGATTCAGGTTTAAGGATTTAGTTATGCCTTCAGGATGCAGGTGTACCTCATGAAATTAGGTATATCTTAAAGACTCAGGTGTGTCTTAAGGATTTAAGTGTGCCTTTAAGGCCATGCCAATTGATTTACGTACTTGGTTCTCAAATTTTTGAAAATAAAAATACAGCAAGCGGACATCATAAAAGCAACAGGAAGGGAGGAAAACTCGAATATGACCATATTCCAGACTTTATACAACTTGAATATGACGGTATTCGCTCAATAAAACTCCATTAAACTCCATAAAACCTTGAGTGCACCAAGGCGTAAACTCAGCCCTCAGGCTTTGTTTTTACTATGTTTTTCCAGTTAAGCATATTTTTTTTCTTAAAATCTGAGAACCATCAAATCAAATTGGTGTCCTTCAGGACTGAATCCTTAAAGGTTCAGATGTGTCTTTAAGGATTCAGGCATGTCTTAAGCTAAGGCCACAACCCGTCGTATGTGCAAATACGTGCTGTCTACATGCCAAAACGTTGGCAATCTTGCGGGATCTGTAAGTGGAAAGTACCACCTCTGTACAAACTCGTAGGGAATCCGATTTTGGAGCACGCAGACACGCCGTAGAACTTAACGTGCAGGTAAAGCTTTGTGTGCCATTGGGCTGCGGATTCGCCCCCCGGTACGTGCCAGTACGGGCGACGCGCCTGCCCTGTACAGCCTGAACGTAGAAATATGTGGCCTGCAAAAAAAAAACACGTGCAGACAAATTGCACGTATGACGGGTTGTGCCCTTAGCTTTAAGGATTCAAATGTGTCTTACCTGTGCGAGAATGTACTGTCTATTTGCCTCTGTTGCCTGTGAATTAGAAAAACAGACAAGGGTTAACTACCGTGGTCAAAACAGATCCAAATCTCCTGTATGGTTTACCCTTTACCAAGCATGTAAGTTCAATCTGACAACTCGAGCCTGCTTAACTCATCACACCCATGCTAACTATGTGTGGCACATTCAACACATTCAACAGAAATAGGGCACAAATTCATGTGACTGCATCTGCAATTGCCCTAATTTTTGCGTTAGCATGAGGCTTTGAGGTTTCCTATCAAAATATTTGGGGAATAAAAGATCATGATACAACCATAATTCTAGTATGAGAGATTCAAACTTTTTCACTGTGCTTGGTATAAATCTTATGAATGTACATGTACATACACACACAGCTATGTTTGCAGTTAGCAAGACAAACATTCACAACAATTTTTGGCAAATATATTTCAGCCCTTGTTATAGAACCAAACTAAACTGTCCTAAAGTGCCAAAAAATGTGTGCTTATTTCAAATTTTGGTTGGGGAGGCAGGTATTGTTTCTTGGTAATTGTGCAATTACGTACCCGAAGGCTAATTGCAAATATGTGTTGTATAGAATGATGATAATAAGTACAGTACAGTGAGATCAACAGGAGATACCTACATTGTAGATTAAGGTACCAATGAAGTGAAAAACTAAGCTCTAGAGCTACTTCTGTATATATGGTTTGACTTCTTTGTTGGAGGCAGTGGACACGAACAGTAATACAAGTATGAAGTACATGTATGTGGGTTCCCTGATTTTGATAGTGGAGCTGTTCTTTCTTATACGGCTTTATTTTGGTTGGCTGCGCAAACTCATATTCATAATTCCCTCGCCTCCCATCAAAGTGTGCTAAGTAACGATTTGACAAACTACCATGAGAGCTAGCCTGAGGGCTATTCAAGAATGATAAGAGTTTGTCGCAAAATCATTGATCACTATTCTTGGAACTGTTCAGAAAAGAACACACAGTTCTGGGAAATCTACCCCTGGGGAACTGGCATTGGGGTTGTCTCCAAGATCAGTCCCTCCGTCCAGTGATGGAATTTTGCTTCTTTGTATGGAAAAAAACTACACCCATCCCATCTAAAACTAAAGATTCTTAAATTATTTTCCAAAATTTTCATAGTGAAATTTTTAACAACAGGCCATCAAACATTAGAGATTAAGTGAGTCTAAGAAAATTTAAGCCCTACATGTAGATATTTTGACAGAATTCTAAGCAAAATACAGTTCATAGCTTGGGACGCTTTCGGGACGTACTCTGTCTCTTTGTCAACCCGGTAGATCTCATCTTCTCATTTTCTTGCCACATGACGGCAAACATTATCAGACTTTGTCACAGCACCGCAAATGACCAACCACGATGCGAGCTGATCAGGACTCCAGGGCTCTAAAAGAATCAATAAAAGTTTTCCACGAAATCCTTGACCATTTTACCTGGAACTGTTGAGAACACGACACATGATTCTGGAAAATCTACTTATGGGGAATTGGAATTCCTAGAAGGGACATAAAATGGCCATTGGGGGTCCCATGTTCATGTTAAGGTATCTCGGTTGCGCAAACTGATATCTACTAACGATCTGTAGTTATTAAGAATTAATTTTTTTTAATTAGATGAAAACAAACATTTTATAATTACTACAGATCATTAGTAGATATCAATTTGCGCAACACTACGTTTGTAGCTTCCATCATTATGCAACGAAAAACGAAGTTTCATTACAGTGGTATGTACCAAAGTGCTGTATTTTGTCATAGAAAAAAATAATATAAGAGGTAATAAAAATGATGACGTCATCAATTTGGCCCCCAAAAAGTCAGATTTAGAATTCTTTAATGCCCATCCATCAACATTCGTTATGGCTCCATTCTTTCTTAATTCATTAATAAGAAAACAGTGGAAGGTCAAAATACCAATTTAGCCAACCGAGATACCTTAAATGGGATGGGTTAGCAACCCCTGCCTGTAACAATACACCCTGCTACAGAAACAGTAAGAAAACTTGTTTTCTAATGTACCAGCGGGGACTACAAGGGTCTGAACAAATGAAAGAACAAATGGGGTTTGGCAGTACAGAAGGGGATTACGACTGTTTCTAGCCATTATGGGGGGATGAAATATTTCAAGGATTTCACACAACAAAGTTTGCTACTTGGGAGGCTTTCGAGATGCCCACAGTCTCTTTTCAACCAGGTAGATAATAATGTATCTTGGAGTTCTCTTGCAATGTGACAGAGGAAATTAATTATCACATGACAAGACACAGTTTCTGTTTCTTGTTTTGACTCACCTCCACGAGACTTGCATTGATGTAATCGTTGTCCCCATCCTGGAGTTGTACCCTGCTGTGGTCGTCTGAAATCACAGAAAACATCACAATTATATAATTCTTAAAACACCAGAATCATTCTGCAAATTTAAAAGCTTCTCAGCTTAGACCTAGTTGATGGCACTAAAACATAACAGGTCCAGATTACATATATTCACTATTCAATAAACTTTTCGTCTGAAATCACAGAAAACATCACAATATAATTCTTAAAACACCAGAATCATTCTGCAGATTTAAAAGCTTCTCAGCTTTGACCTAGTTAATGGCACTAAAACATAACAGGTCCAGATTACATATATTCACTTTTCAATAAACTTGCTTTATTTGCTTTTGAAAGGATTTATGCAAGCCGCAGTGCCAGATCTTAAAAAATGTTTACCAAGCTCACTGTGACTGTGTGACATCATAGACAGGATTTAATTTGATTACATGCCTCATGTGACCTAGAAGGAAATGAACTAATTTCATTTGATAGGTGTAAGGAAGATGTATTCTGTAGTGTAAATTTTGTGCTACATGTACATATATTTCCACACACTATGTGCAAAATAGGTAAGACCATTCCAATTAAATTTTTTTGTCTCAGAATCTCTGCACCTTTTTTCATAATTTGAAATTTAAAAAAATGGCCAAGACTCCATTCTACAGTGCTGCCAAACTTTGGTTCAGTTTAAAAAAACACAATGTCTGGATCTGGTACTTGACTTCAAATTGCAAAACTAAAAATCATCTAAAACTATAAAGTGGTGAGACAATGACACTAAAATGCAATGGCTAGAACCCTGCAGAATAGAGAAACAAGGGTATTCTGTTCATGTATGGCTTCTGGAGTTATCCACCTGTTCAACCACGAAAACCACAGACATGACCACAAAAATGCACTTCTGAAAACATAAACATTCTTGACAAAGGTGATTATCAGGGCTCAAAGCACATGTGAGCACTCAAAATTGGAGCTATGCTGCTGAGTATGCACCTTATCTTTGCCTGTGGGTGCACGTACTAGTACATGTTTGTCTAGGGTTATGTACATAAAGATACTATTGTTCACTAGTACATCATGTACATTATCATTGGCAATGCCGAGTGTAAAAAAAAACAACTCTGTTCTATCATTTGTTTGAAATTTTAAAATTAGATGTAGAATTTCAGATTCAATTTCTGAAGAGTGACAGTGAGCTTTGTATTTAGGTTAGCTGGAATTCTAATTTCCATTACACATATTGAACACAAAACAAAACACAAGCAACTATAGCTAACTTGAAAACTTTTCTGCGGATCTAATTTTTCAGAATATGTGCACCAGTGCATTTAATTCCAAAATGCATTTCGAACCCTGATAACAATACAGTGTACATTTTAATTGCTGACACAGGTGTACTTACACGGGCTGACGTCCCTGTACCTGTTCCTGAACTTGTTCTCCGGTTTCCGCGCACATTTCAACGTGTGGTTGTGTTCCGCCGCCTCTTGCCGTATACCCTGTACAAACAACAGCGCACACACTACAGGTCATGTAAGGTCACGGCCACTGACAGGTTGCACTTGAATCCACGATGTAACTTTTAAAAAAAATTTCTGCCCACATAAAACAGTATAACCATATTTTCCGCAATACCCCAATTTTTAACCATTTCCAAAAAAAATTTTAAAAATTTTGAAACACACTGTAAATCATACCAAGCAGCTGTAATTGACCATTTATACCGGATGCTGTAAATTTAAATTGCCAAAATGAATACTATTGTCATATAATGCCAAAGTAAATTACAACTTAAAAGATGATGTGAAAGAACAAAAATGAAAATATTGACTAAGCTTGATGGTACTTACACGCGTATGCTGAGGGCCGTTCTTAATAAGTCATGGAAACAACATCCTACCAAAGAACAGTTGTATGGTAATATTCCCGCCATATCAACCATCATCAGGGAGCGTAGGACCAGATTTGCCGGTCATTGTTTTAGGAACAAAGCAGAGCTTGCTAGTGAACTCATTCTGTGGAAACCAACACACGGGTATGCACATGCTGGGCGACCTATACTAACATACTAGTACATAGACCAGCTTGCTCGTGATGTGGGGTTGCGGGTTGAGGACTTAGAGAATGCCATGGGGGACAGAGACGTTTGGAAAGAGAGAGTGGACCTGGTCCGGGCAAGCAGCCCGCGACGATGATGATGATGTTTGGTATACTTCACTAAGTTAGCGTGTATAGTCATTTGTTAACCTATTTGACTACTTAGATTTCATACTGAAATCAACTTTTTTTATTCTCACGCTCACATCAGTTTTGGGGTTCCCAGAGGATGTCGACCGTATAATCAAAGCAACATAGCCAGGGTTCTCCCCAGAATTTTTTAGTAGAGTGGAGGCCGGAGGGGCTGGCAAAAATAACCCGCACCAACGCGCTGCACTTTCATGAAAATGGGTTCATTTTGCAATGACAGAGGGTGTCAAATACTACAAGTATAATATACTGTTGTTATTCCTTTGTTGTGAAGTGGCAAAACTACTATTATTTTGATCATTGCTCATTCACAAGTTTTTGCAGACAATGCTGACTGGAAAAGTGATGCCACTTGGTACAAAAATCTGTGAATTGTCATTAATCTTAGCAAAACTAACGAAGAAAATAGGGAAGAAACACACTAAATTTGAAAAATAGTATAGTGGAGCTGGCTGAGAGTATAGTGGAGGGCCTCCCTTAAGCCACTCTCTGGGGAGAACCCTGATAGCCTTAGGTAAAGTTCCAAACAGTTCCTGGAAAAGCTGTTTGCCCAGTTGTCTGGTACAAATTCCAAACAAACATTTGGCTTTTAGCATACAAGTTTTGCCAACACTACAGTTCCACACAGTACCAGTCTCTAGTCAGACTTACGACTAGTAACTACATATTCAGGGCTCGAAATACTGGGTGCATGTGCACCCAGGTGCACCCAAAATTAGAGCTGTGCACCCAATTATTTTCTGTGGGTGCACAGGGTGCACCCAAATATTTTCTTACACTTATGTCTGTAAAAATATCAAAGTATACCAGACTGAGTGTATATCATATTCTGGACATCTAAGTGTTGGAAAGATAATGAAAATGTCTGTCATGGCACTTGTTTAAGAAGAATTTGATAGCCTGTAACTAGGTTTTGCTGTTAGGTTATTACTTAAATTTAAGTGGTGCACCCAAAAAGTTTTTGCACCCAATTTTTTAAGCTGGGTGCAACAGTGCACCTAATCCCAAAAATTAATTTCGAGCCCTGTGTATTTCTTGCTAACAAAATTTTTTCTCAAAAATTCAAGCAGACAATCAAAATACTTTTCAGGCACTGAAGCATGTTGAATGTACAATGCACATCTTTAGACATCAAAATTCGAGCAGGAGTTGATACCTTAGTATTGACAGTCTGATCTAGAATTGAATGGCTGTATGTACATGTACAGATTCATTGCTCTTTTTGCTCAATACACGTATTAACACAAATGCACCTAAACAGAAAGTATGAACGTAGGCTAACCATTGGAAGAAGAAGAAAACCTTTGATAAGTTGAGAAACACCTGGCCATCGTACCACGTTTTGATGATCCCTTATATTAAGTTATAATTACTATAATTTTCCCACTGACACTAGCATTAAGAGTCCTGTATAGGGATGTGTACAATCAATTAGGTACAGGTACAAAATGGAACACTGATGTACTGGTACTGGACCTGTATCTAATTAGTGCAAGCCAGGCAGGATAACAGGTCAGGGGATGGCCACTTTGACAGATAAAATTACTGTGAAATTACCATAGCAGTCTCTGAGCCCCAGTGAGGGAAAAGCAACAATTCTGTAAGGGTCAAATTTTTGTTGCATCATGTGTCTACCATATAATAAACAGGTTTTTATTGGTTCAAACAGGCTTCTATCCTTTTTAATACATTGTTTTGCCATTATAACATATTATAATATAATATCATGATATAATAGTCAATGCCATGCATTTATGTCAGGACTTATTAGGTCCGGACCTGTACCTAAACCTCTGGATTCGAATCCAGACCTGTACCTAAACGTGGGTTTAGGTACGCATCCCTAGTCCTGTATATATCTTCTGTCCATATAGACCAAACTTTCTTAGTCCACAAAGTGGTCTTCTTGAGAAGGTTTGACAGGGATTAGATTTGTAAACAAAAAAAAGATAAACAAAAAAACATAACAGGAGACAGAGAGAGTAAGCCCACCTGTGACCTCTGTGGTAAGGCCAAGGCCCAAGGGCATATGACATCATTCATACATGATTGACAGCAGGACAGTACCATGTCATTAACGGCTTTACCTAGTCTATATTTATAAACCCTTCCACGGCAACATCTGCCACTCAAGGGGCAAATGTACATCATGGCTTCTTGAATAGAACTGCTAGTAGCTTGTTCCACACCTTTAGATCTTTTTCTTTAACCTTCTTGAAGCCGAGGGGTAGGGTTGGTCCAGACCTGAATACCTGTTCCTATACCTTAAAATAAACTAACTCACTAAGTGGATATGCCTTTTAAAGACTACAGATAAACAAATTGCATATCAATGAAGACAATTGTTGCAGTTAAATAAAAATTAAGAAAACTTTGTTTTGAGGTTCAATATGTAAATCTTCATCCAAAGATGGCAATCTATTACAATAAAAATTGGTTGGCTACATCTAAAATTGACACATACTTAATCAAACATGTTTAGGTACATGTTCAGGTCCGGACCTGTACCTAAACCCGTGTACCTAAAATCTACTAGTATCTAAAGGTACAAAGCTCTACTGAAGGTTTATCCAGAGTTCTTAACTTGCCTTTGCTAGGCAAGGTACAGCAAGAAGTTTAAATTTTAAAATTTACTACCTTAAGGTACAAAGCTCTACTGAAGGTTTATCCACAGTTCTTAACTTGCCTTTGCTAGGCAAGGTACAGCAAGAAGTTTAAATTTTAAAATTTACTACCTTAAGGTACAAAGCTCTACTGAAGGTTTATCCAGAGTTCTTAACTTGCCTTTGCTAGGCAAGGTACAGCAAGAAGTTTAAATTTTAAAATTTACTACCTTAACTGAATGTTTGAAAATAGTCTAGGATTCTAGAAACCAAGTCAGAAACCAAGTCTGATTCTAGAAACCAAGTCAGAAATGTAATATTTGACATGATTTCAAGATACACAGTAAACAATGTCAGGGTCATTTTTGAGAGATAACCATTCTGCCTTGGAGCACAGTTAGATTAATGGTGTCATCAATTATTCATCTGAATGTGTCTACATCAGTGGCTTTTGGCACAGCTAGATTGCATTTTCACTTTAACAAGGAATAAATCTGTTTACTAAATGAATGAATGTCGATACTACAAAGTACAAGTCCTTTCTTGGGCGTTCTTATGTCTTCGCCAAGGCGTTTTTATCAAGGGAGTTTATCCTGGTAGTTTTTGCTGCATGCATGTATGTACGCACACACACGCACGCACGCACGCACGCACGCACGCACGCACGCACGCACACACACACACACACACACACACACAAACCAACTTACATACATGTCTGACTCTGAGGTATCTCAGATAGAGACCAACAAACTATTTGAAGCAGGGTTGTAGCCAGCGCCTGTCCTTTCGTCCTTTGACGGAATTTTGCAGCTGGGGATGGAAAAAAAATTTGCCCATCCTCGCCTTTGTGAGACCAAAATCAATATGTAAAGATATTATTTAACTGTCTCCTTGTGCAATTCTTCACCAAAATAGATGCCGTTGAACAGCTAAGTCTACCAGCAAAGTTTACACCTCAAAATGCAGGAAATAGCATTTCAGAGGGTCTAGATTTCAAAATTTTTCAGGGGAGCATGCCCCCGGACCCCAGTAGGAAGGCGCGATGTTTCGCGCCTTGGACACTCGACAAGATTCAAAATCAAGGGGACGTAAAAGGATTTCAGGCTGGCTACAAGCAACCCTGATTTGAAGCATAAATTTCTTCAATTCTTGTCACCAGTCAAGTACTAGTACAAAATGAACATTACAGGAGCAGCTTGTTCCTATGAAACGTTCACAATCAATTTTCTCTCAGTCTGATACAAGTAGTTTCAAAACGTTTAGGTACAATTATTAAAGGAGAATTAACATTATTCATTAAGTTTCCTTTGGCACTTCCAAAAATCTATCTTCTGTCACTCATACTGCTAATAGGAACACAGGGCTGACAATACTGGGAGCATATGCACCTTTGCGCATCTATTAATGTATTGGTGTTTGGTGCACCTAAATGTTCAGGTTAGGTGTACCAGTGCACCTACAAGTGGTCGCTTGGGCCACGTTGCTTAATGCTTGTGTCTATTGGGAGGAAAATCGGGACCGGCCAAAAGCGGTCGTTATAGGCCGATGGTCGTCTTACGGACGTGGTCGCTTATACAAGTTTCACTGTACTCTCAAATACTTACTAATTTCAAGCATTGGCACTACAACATTTGTACTAGTATATGCATACTAGTAGTACACGTACACCTGGCATCACAGAACTGCATGTGCCACTTAACGTCTATAATTAGGGTGTGTCCAATCTGCCAATTATCTCTATTTTCCCCATAATTGGTCTGATTTACGTCACCTTTCTAAAGCTGCACAACTGCATTGTGTCCAAAGGGTAACCTACCAGCTCGGGCTATTGTAAGGGTTAGGTACTGATACATACTGCAGCAGTCCAGGGCTCGAAATACTTTTTTCTGCATACCTGCACTCAGGCTTTTAGCTAGGATTTTATAATAGGGAGTCCAAAGTTATTGGTGAGTCGCGGTAAGTGACTATTGTAGGGGGGTCTGTGGGCATCCACCTTCCATGGTACAGAGTTTTTGATGATTTTAAGTTTAAAAAGTGCATTCTTAGGTTTACCAAGAGGCAAAAATACTGTTCCAGAGGTCATAGTAGAAGACTGTGACCACAGATGACCTGGTAGCTTCCCTGGTCAATCAGAATTTCATGCTTGTAAGACGATTTTCTCTGTAGTGAAAGGGCGTCCAGGGGCATCAAATTTCTTGTTATTCTAAGAAAAGTGCATCCAGATGACCAGTTGACGCATGCCTGGCTAAAAGCCTGCCTGCACTTGTGCAGGTAACATTGAAAATTACCTGTACCAGACAAATTTTACCTGCACCACTCTGAATTTAGGAAGTATGGATCATGCTAAAATTGTTCAGGAACCATTGCTATAGGTGGTAAAACTAAAAGCCAATGCAGCTAAGAACAACCCACATACACCTACATCATAGGACATTTATGTGTAAAACCCAGTACATGGACCAGTGCAGGTAGACACCAGAAATACCTGCACAGCTCGAATTTTACCTGCACTAACCTGCATATGCAGGTGGTATTTCGAGCCCTGATACTGGGTTTGGGGAATTGTGGAACTCGGACGTACCCCTACTCTAATCAGAGAAAATAATACATGTGCTTAAGGTGTGGCCAGGTCAACGACTTAGCACCCCCTTTAATGGACTATCCCTCCAGTGGCGTGAAAACTGACACCCCCTACAATTAAGGACTGCCTTTCTCATGGCATGAAAAATGCTGCTCCTACATATAAATGCCATACTAATGGCATGAAAATTCATGATTCAGGACACCATTCCGACTGACCAACATACAAGCATCAACATTATTTCATAATCCAAAAACAGTACTGCCAACTACATCTACATCTACATATCTATACCCCCAGATAACCCCACGAGGGGCAAAGTAGGGAGGGGGGGGGGGGGTGAGCTGAGGCTCCCGGGTTAGAACTAGACCTAGACCTGACCACATCTTTCTGACTACATGAAACAACAAAAAAGATTCAGGTGTCGATGTTATAAAAAAAGAAATTCCACGTGATTACCTACACCCATTACAAAACTTTGCTGTAGATGAAAAAAAGATATTTGGGAGCTAGAAAAAAAGCCATTTCACGGAGATCAGATCGCATGTGCAGCGACAAGAATTCAAGGTAATATGTTAAAGGATAAGGCCCACAAGAAGAAAAGAAAACCCATCTGGACGTTGTTATGCAAATCGAAACAAATTATGGTCGAGACAAGTCACCAGGACTGTTTTCTTTTCGAGGCCTTTACCTTTGACATAGTACCTAGAATTCCTCACCTGTCACCACACATGCCTTCTGATCTCTGTGAAAGGACTTACTGTAAGTGCATTTAAGTTTGCGGGGACTTACTTTCACGTTAGCGGGAAAATGGAGTGTTCGTGGTGGTTTTAAGTTCCCGGTAGCGCCATAGACTGAAGTCACATACTGGTCCCTATTGAAAACCAGTGTACTAGCACTGAATAGGCTACCCAGGTGTATGAAAATAAACAACAACAAAAAACAAAACAAAACATACTAAAATGAGAAAATGTTTGTGGTGGTTTTAAGTTCGTGGTGAAGTGGCCACCACGAAAACCGCGAACATTTCTGCATTTACAGTATCAAAAAAAGGTTGACTGATCGATCATAAATAGACTCCCTGATAGATTTATTATCCAGGTGTCATGTGTTCCTGTGTGTTCCTGTGTATGAACACCTGACTGTTCCTACCGTCAACTCTGCAGGGTCTGAGTTCTGATGATTTCTCCAGCACAAACTGTACGTTTCCCTGTACTGTAGATCCTCAAAATTTAAGCGTAAAGCTAAAAGGCGGTCAGTTTGAAGACTCCCACGCTCCGAAACAGACTTCAAATTGTTAGAAGTATAGTTTTGCTTTCATCTTTAACGTGCAGAGAACCTCAACACCAGTCGTGTAGCGTTGTTCTTCGCTGTCCACCAAAGAAAAGAAAAGGGAACCGAAAGGCCTGTCCACCCACGGACTGACCAGGCCAGAGGGGTCGCCCCTCTTGACCAGAAGCCTTCTGAGGCGAGCTCACCTGATAAACCTGCCCCCACGCGCCGGATTTGTCGATCTCCCGGAACTCCGCCTCCATGTCTGCGCGGCAGACCGCTGCCTTACCCCCACCTGGAGCCCAGCAACCGCCCGTCGGACGCTTTTCTCGCGCTCTTTCGCCGAATTTTCTTGATAAAGTGACGGAAAGTGAAAGTCGGCCTTTTCTCGGAGATACCGGTAGCCTGACCGGAAATGGCGGCACGCGAACAGCGCATGCGCAGATTCTCGTTCCCAGAAGTTAAAAAGTTCATAGGTCATATCCTCTCGTTCCCATGACACCGCTCTCGTTCCCAGAATTTCAAAGACATGACAGGTGGAGCACGAAAAAAATAACATATGCGAAATTTTGTAAGATTTATGATGGCTGGGAAAGATACGTTTCTGTATTTTGGGTATGGCAGTAACTTGCTGAAGGAAAGGATACAGATAAACTCTCCAACTGCCCAGTTTAAGGCTATTGGAAATGTGCAGGTGAGTCATAATGTTTTATGAATACAGTACACTGTGAATATGGGTTACCCTCTGAAAACAGTCGCTTTGTTTCTTTGCCTTGTCTTGATTTATGTTCAAATTGTTCCCTGGTCCAAGTTTGTTCTTGACAGAATTGTAAGTGGAGACGGCGCTTTTGGCCTATTTGTTTCTGGTGCTGGGTTTACACGTACATTGTATAACGTATTTTATTACACATTGATGCAGGATACTGTAAATGCAGAAACTTTCGCGGTGGTTTAATGTTCGCGGTTTTCCATGGCAGTAAGAGACTACAGTGCATGATGCTATCGCGAACTTAAAACCACAGCGAAATGTCCCTTTTTCCGCTCTTCCACAAAATTAAATCCCTGCAAACTTAAATGCATTTACAGTAACAGTTTCTCATGTTAACGTTACTAGTACACACCTCATCGGTAAATCTACAGACTCTTGCCTCTCCTCCAGGACTACAGGCTGGGCTTCTATGGTTCCTGGAGCCGGTGGGGAGGGGGCGTGGCCACCATCGACCCCACCCCTGGACACACCCTGTGGGGCGTGGTCTGGCAGATCGGCATGGAGAACCTGGACGCTCTCAACAAGTGAAAAACTTTCTTCTTTTGTACGGTTGTTGTGGCACAATAATTTTACAATTTGATAACAGTCTTTCAGGCAAGGGGTTTTGTGCAGGTACTGTAGGTTAATGTACAGGTACCTGTACCTGCATCTAGCCTCCATAGCAGGCTCTCTGGGGCCATTTCTTTTTATACTGGCAAAGGCCGGCAATCAGCAACCCAGTACAAAACGAAATGGCCAATAAAAGTGTATTATAAGCCAAAAAAAGGCCCCAGAAAGCCTGCTATGGAGGCTAACCTGTATACGTACCCGCTTGGCTGTAAGCATGATTGAGCTGTAAGGTAAGCTGCATTATTTGCACTACAGACATAATTATCTAAACACTAAAGATCAATAAATAAATAAATAAATAAATTCTACATTCATTGAACAAGCATCATGCTTTATCTCAAAGACAACGACCGTGCCCTGATTTTTTTAATGAAAAATCTAAGAAACAAACATTTTGGGCTTGTTGCTTTTTCACATTTTTTCTGTCAGCAACATTAGACAATTGTTGTATATAGTAAAGTGGACTCATTCCTTGAAGCTAACTATGAGGCCCCAGATGTCTTACTGAGGGATGACTGCGGTGTGAACATTTGACGATAATAATTCATTTCTTTTCTTATTCCAGACAAGAGGGGGTAAAAGACAATGATCAAGGTGTGTACAGACCTGTGGAGCTCTCGGTGAAAACCTCCACAGGTGAAACCCTCACCTGCAGATCCTACCGAATCATCGACACCAGTCAGCCCAATCTCCCCTCCCCGCAGTACATGGAGGTCCTGCTAGGGGGCGCCAGACAGCAGGGGCTTCCTGAGGAGTATATACGAGAGCTGGCCGAGATTCAGACCAACGACTACAAAGGCCCTGTTCAAATCATGGAAGATTTGAAAAAGAACAGCAAGAGTTGATTTCTGTGGGACTTAGGAAATCATTTTACAATCTGTAATACTGTAAATGCAGAAATGTTCGCGGTGGATTAATGTTCGCGGTTTTTGCGGCGGTCGCTTCACCGCGAATTCAAAACCACCGCGAACATTTTTCTATAACAGTAAGAGACTGCAGTGCATGGTGCTACCGCGAAATTAAAACCACCGCGAAAAGTCCATTATCCCGCTACCGCGAAATTAAATCCCCGCGAACTTATATGCATTTACAGTAGTTTTAGATTGTCAAGGCTCAAAATAATTTTTTACCCTTTTACCGATTTGTACAGTAGCAATTTTTTTCCTGAAAAAAAAAAAGGATTCTACTTATACTTCCTCAGTAGGTAATCAACAACGACTTGCCAATGAATCTGTCTTTTTGTACCCATGTACCGGGTCATATGACACTGTAACCTTCTCACCAGGGCTCTAGCCAGCGTCCGTTTTTCCGTCAATTGACGGAAATTTGCTGCGTGTGACGGAAAAATTATAAAACCAATCCATCAACATTGACGGACAAAAATCTTTGGTGGAAGCTACAGGCGGCTTGGGGACGCCGTCCACGGCCGTAAAAGCCACACGCTGTTTGTTTTGCTATTGTTATGATTGTTTGATAATGTGTGTCGGTGCCCTTTCGCATACGATAATCTCATTAAAAACCTGTTTTTCAAGATCTCAGTTCAGTCTCTCTAACTCCTGGAATAGTGTTTTGGCGGATTTCGCGACAATGGGAATTGGCTGACGGAAATAAAATTCGAGCTGGCTAGAGCCCTGCTTCTCACCCAGAATGAGATGAATGGACTGTAGCACACAGTCTGACTTTATGCTGCTAAATAAGAGAATTATCATTCATAACATAGCACCTGAATTTTTGTAAAATATAAAATGCAAGTTGCTTTTACTTTTTTTCCTGAAAATGAATTAAGAATATGTTTAATTAAATTCACTCAGAATAAGTATTGGTATTAAAATTGGGCTTAAAAGTGACATGTTGAAATGTGACTCTTCCTTGTTTTGAGTTTCTCAACTCTGCAAGTTGAATGAAGATATAGTTCCAGAAATAGTGGTGCAATTCCACTGAGTAAAGTCCATTTGGAAAGGCCAAGGCATAGACAACAAGTTGATTAAACTGTAAAATTTTCATTTGCCGCTAGAGGTCGCTTTTGCACTGTGATCGTTTCAAAAACACAACCATCAAAGAATCATCAAATACCAATGGAAACGTTGAAGAAATGCAAGGTTTATTGAAGTAAAACGTCGCAAATGTTCAGAGTTCAGGTTCAACATCTGGTTAACTTCATGTCACGGTCAGCTTCGCGTTTCATAGTGGTCGCTGGGGTGAAGGTCAACTTGGGGTCAAGGTCAGTGACACGTGTTTATTCTCCTGCCAGTTTTTGGGGATGTTTCTTCAGAAATCTGATAAAACTTGTTACGTCTGATAAAACCTATCGTATCATCACCCTATTGTGTGTCTAGCCAGCTATTTTCGTCTATCATTAAAACTTTTTAAAAAACTTCAGAAATGTGCAGATACCAAGGAAAGGTGCTCATTTTGCGTAAAAATAGTATAGCTAGAAATTGTATCTTTCTGTGTTTAGTTGCATCAGGCTCGTTGCCCATAAAAAACAAACACAGTACATTTCATTTCATTTCATTTCATTAGGTCTAACGTTACGTAATTAAAGACATGTCTTTCAATTTCAGCGCATGTAACGTCACACGTAGTTTCCCATACGAATTGTCAACCAGCTAACGTTAGATAAAGGGCACCCAAAGTGCGTACTATTGCGTAATCTGAACTTGGCGTCTCTGCAACTCTAACATATGGAATCACTCTTCAAGTTGTGAAAACACCCACTCCAAGTTCAACTGTAACACAGTACATGACGTTTAAAAGCGGTCTCACACTCTTAAAAAAAAGAAAGCCCACACCGTTCATCGACTTATTTCTTAATCCTATTAAGAAACCAAACAGGTCGTAGATTTTGTTAAACGTAGCTCTGTTTTATATAGCCAGAAATTACTCTGTTTTGGCATGAAATACAGTTGACCCACAAACCCCTTAGAGAGCCCCGTCTCCCCCACCTCAGTGCAGACGACGCGAGACTACGTGTGACCTTGGTAACTCCTTCGGGGCTTTCCTTCAAACAAACGTTGTTTGGCAGGCGGTTTAAACACACCAGTGCAAAGATGCCAGTCTCCTTTCTCCCGAAAGATTCTTTCCAGGCACACAAAGATTCAATCGTCAGTGGAAGGATCCGAAACCTAGCTTGAAGACTTCTTCTGAACCTTTTTGGTTCCCTGGAGATCCTTGGAAAGCTAACCACATGGCAGCTGAGTGTCCCACAGGTAGGTACCGAGTTGTGTCGTCTGATTTACTCTCCAAGCAGAGGTTAGGCGTCTGCTTGTTTATGGACGTCTTTTTAGCGTTTTTATCCGGCTTTCCACTTCGTCAAGGTTTCTTTTTACCTCCAGTCAAACGAGGGCCCAATATTGTCTACTTTAAACTAGAAAGGTGACATTTTCAAGCAGATATATTTGTTTGCATGTTGTAGTGTAACAGTAATCCTGACTACTGTTATGTTTATCCTTACTCCATCACAAATTTTATATTTAGTGACCTGAGCCCCTCCAGCTCTGTGCTAAGACATTTGCTACATCAAGTAACCGAACACCACAGGGTGCCTGCTACTTTACCGGTAACCATGGTGACAGCTTCTGGTCCAGGTCGTTGACCTTATTTGTTTGGAGAAGAAGAGGAGGAAGAAGAAGAAACAGAGCAAAAGCAATATGTTAAAAAGCCGTCCACAACATGCCTGAGCCTAACCTCTGCTTGGAGGGTAGTCCGGTGTACCTTTCACTGCGTTCGCGCCATATGTTTTACCTTTTACGCGGGAATGTCACAGAGTGATTGATGGGGTCTTTGAGATTACTCAGCGGTGTCAGTGGTCTCATGTCAGAGGATTTTCCTGAACTAGAATTTTTGTTTCTTTCAATCGTGTGTGTAGGACTGAGGTTGTAGAATAAACATGAAAGTGTCCCCCGTGACATTGGGGGAGGTCGTTACGGGGCAACGTTTAAAGACCATTAAATAGTTGCCAATAAGCCAGTCTTTCAGGTCACTTATTACCTAACTTTCATGCTTGTATAAACTGGCCGATAAACGTCTTGAAGTGGTCTCCAACTGCAAGATATTGGGTTCTGTTTCATTGAGGACGAAGTGAGAAGTTATTTTTGTTCCGTGCAGCAGAACATATTCTCCATTGTTGTAGATACCGTCCAAGTTCGTTGACCCCACACCAAGAAACTCATGAGGAATGAGGGCTCAAGGCTTCTCATGCCAAGTCCGACTGAGCTATCGCCTTACCTAATCTGTTACCAATTAAAGAACACCCACCCCTTTCTTTATTCCTTACATCCGTGTGCACTGCGGAGAAAACAAGATTTGCTATGTACTCTCCAAGCAGAGGTCAGACTCCAGATTTTGTTTTAAGTCTTTGAAGGCTTTTTATCGGGCTTTCTATTTTGTGAGGGTTTCTTGTTGTCAAGTACGGCTGTCGGCCAATAGGAAAGAAGGCCTGACAATAGATCACAATAGAATTCCGGACAGAAATGTCTAACTAAAAAAACAAAACAAAAAAATAACAACAGCAGGAACCTAATCTCTGGAGAGTAGATTTGTTGATTTTGGGCGTCATGTTTGCGCTTGGTAAAAACGCGTGAAAAGAGTAACGTTTGTTTCAGCTGTGTTGTTTGTTGTTAGAGGGCACACAGCTTACAGGATGATGGTCCACAGGATGATGCCTGCAGTGCTTGTCTTTCTCGGCTAGGGGGCGTCACCTTGGCATGGCGCATACCATAGGGTCATGATGTCAGTCGCACACGTGGAGGCAAACTTGGATGCAAGCATTCAATCCGTCGGGTGCGAGGGTGTTGAGGGGGATTAGAAGTAACGGAAGGGAGGATGTTTTTCTTTTCTCCTTCGCTGACAAACACTATGGCGTAGATAGACGGCACGCAGTGTCCTCAATGAAGACAGTGCGTTGCTAAGACGAATGCGGCTAAGAGTAAGAGGAAAATTATTTTGTATCGTATGTCATCCTATCCCTTGGTATCAAAAGTCTCACAACAAAATAAACTGTTGTTAATCGTAACCGTGTTCTTCTTGATGAATTGACAAAGCATCGAGGAATAGCGCCAAACGCTACGCCAAGTCTGCGAATTTGCGCTAATTCCCCCTCATTTGCGTCACTCCGTTTGACGCAGTTCGACGCAAACAGTCGTTGTACTTAAACGATACCCGCTGAAATGTCATTTGTACTTTTGTTTATATCTTACCCTCTTTGGAAATATTGATCTATTTTCTTTTTCATTTCAGCATCAGGTGCCGATGTCCCAGAGACCACCTGTTTCGCCCTGGTGTCCTACAGCGACAGCGACAAGGACTGGGTACTCAAGCATCTCGTTCCCAACGTAGAGAGAGACGACAAGATCGTCCAACTTTTCCTCAAAGACAGGGATTTCGAGCCGGACGTGTCAAAACTCGACGCGTATTCCGAGATAGCCAGAAACTGTGACAAGATCGTCGTACTGTTTATTTATTTATTTATTTATTGATCTTTAGGGTAGTCCCTTCAGTTAACGTGGTAACTGATTTCCAAGGGAGCCCTATTTGTTGTCCCGGAGTTACGTCAGGAATGGCGCGTGTGTGTGGGAACTTGACCAAGCCTTGTCGTCCGGTCACAGACTCGTTCCCATCGTCCTTAGCGACTGTGACGTACCACAGACTCTCAGGCCCTTCGGCCCCTTGGTGTACCGCGCAGGCGCAGGAGATGGGGACTTCTGGGAAAGACTTCGAGACACGATCACTGGAAAGACGAAAGGTTGTGGTCAATCGCATATATGGTTTATTTCAGAGTATCACATTAAACCTCTGTGTTGTAATTAGATATGCCAGTTATGTTTATAAAACAATATAACCCGATTCAAATGATTAGATGATTTTGACGCCAATGATTTATTAGAACGGCTTTTCATTGCTACTACAGTCAAATTAAAACTGCCCAAGAAGACCACTGAGGTAAATTTTGACTATGTGGACAAGTGGTCACTAAATATATAGGAGGATTCATGATGCTTGTATCAACTGAAAAAGGTATATGTAACGGACCACCAAAAAGTGGTCATATTGGCCAGGCGGTCCTTTTGTAGAGGTTTGTACAAGTTTGACAGTATCACGACAGTGTGTATGGATATTTTTATTGAACCTATGTGGCGCTAAGGTCTATCTTAAGTGACTCCAAAGTTATCATTTGTTGTCTGTCCAAATCAATGAAAAATTGAAATACGTCTATTCCCATTTCTTTCCCAGATCCGTCTTTTGCAAGAGGCCGGACCAAAACGTTCCCAAAACTCCCGACTGTTCTGACACCCAGGACGGCTGATGTCAGCGCTGTTTGCGGGATGGTGCGGGAAGCCCGAGTGTCTCTCTCGCCAATGACGTCAGCTGGGGACCGAACACACGCTCTCCCGCCAATGACGTCAGCTGGGTACCGAACACACGCTCTCCCGCCAATGACGTCAGCTGGTGGCGGAGCACAACACGTTGTCGGGATCTGGGGGATGGGCGGTAGCGGGAAGACCGTGCTGGCTGTCTTGGTGGCTCAGGCATTGGCTCAGGAGGACAGGAGAGAGGTGAGAATTGAGCATAAAGACCACACACTTACTTTAAAACATTTTTAAGTATATAGATCACACACATACTTTTTGGTGTCTTCCATTGGGTTACATCAAGTGCGTATTATGAGTTTTATTGGGAGTTGATTCTCAAGCTCAAGAGTTGTTACTAGGAATAAAGAAATTTAAGATGTTTCAGTCAGAAATCGACCGCATCATGTCTTGCATAAACGCTGTACCTTTTAATCATTGTAGGAAGAAAGAGGTTTTCCGTTCAGAAATGCTGTTTTCTTTCCGCAGGTGTTTTGGATGACGTCAGGAAGACGTAACAGCGTGCTGGAGAACTTGGTGGATCTGTTCGCCGACATGACCTGCAGTTACCTCCCCTTTACAGAACTCAGCGACATCATCAGCGCCATACGTCATCACACACATGACAAGGACTACGTCATCGTCTTGGATGACGTTAGGAATGTCGAACATGCGGAAGACATCATCGACGCGATGGCAGGCAGGTGCCAGGTGCTAGTGACGTCACGTGACGTGCAGGTGTTTCGCGCCTTGCAGGTGTCTCAGGTGCACAACCTCAAGACGTTTGAGAAGCGTGAGTCCGAGACGCTGCTTCTCAAGAAAATCGGACTGAGCTACGCCTTGGATCCGTTCGACGAAAGGAGGGTGATGGTTGACGTCATCCTGCAGGCGTGCGGTGGGCTCCCCCTGGCGATTTCTGTTGGTGCTGCCACCATTCAAAACTCGGAGGATGTCAATGTGTGGAGAAGCACAGCAAGAGCTCTGAAAAGCCACGGTCCCTCGACAAAGGAAGGCACGGGAAACAGACACGTTAGCAATGTACTAAAATCTTTTGCCGTTAGCCTAAACGCTTTGACACCAGCATTGCAGCGACGTTTTGTTCTTTGTGGGGTCTTCCCCGACAATGTTGATATCCCCATGGACACATTGGCTATGTTATGGCGCACAGAGTGTACGAATCTTTCAGAAGTTGAATCTCAGAGAAGTGCTGAAAGTCTTATCCAACGGTCGTTGTTGTTGGAAGGCAGGAAACCTTCTACCTATCGTCTGCACGACATAGCGCAAGACATTGCCAGACCTAAGCTCGGCGACGAAGAGCCTTCGGTGCACAGACGTCTGATCGCATCGTACAGAGCAAAGTTGGGGAGGAGTTTGGAAGACTGCTGGGACGATGGTTACTTCTTCCAGCACATCTCGTATCACTTCAAGCAAGCCGGAATGACGGACAAATTGATGAAGATGTTTGTGAGCTACTCATGGTTGAAAGTCAAGCTGGAGCGCACGGATTTCTTTGCTCTTCTTTCTGAATTCAAGAACGTTGAGCTTGACCTACCCGAATCTGTTGTCCAGGTGTATGAAGCTCTAACCTTGTCGGGGCGCGTCTTGTGTGCGGACAAGACTCAACTCGGTGCACAACTTCTTGGCAGGTTGACGAAATCCACCAACAAAGACATCATTCAGCTTCTTCAAGAAGTGGAAGACAGATCCCAGGTTGCGTTACATCCTTGTAGACAGTGCTTAACGGCCCCCGGTGGACCCACCATTGGTACCTACAACAGACTTCAAGAGGCAGTGCTTTGCATTGCTGTCACTAACGCGCTAGGGCCTAAGAGGGTCTTCATGGGGTCTGCCGACCGCACGATAAGAGTGTGGGACTTGGAGTCTTGCAGGGATGTCAGCGTTCTACTAGGTCACCATGGTGACGTGACCGCTTTGGCGATCAGGAAGGACGACGCGATCCTCGCGTCAGGATCCCGGGATTCCGCCGTGAGGATCTGGGACGCGGATCGCCTGACCTTGCTCTGCACGCTCGAAGGTCACAGGGGCAGCGTCAACGGAGTTGCTTTCCTGGAAGATGGCGCCACTCTGGTTTCCGTGTCCAGCGATCAAACCGTGAAGGTCTGGAAGCTGGACGCCTTACCGGAACCTCAGGCGTCAAATGTGATGCTTTCGGGGAGTCATTTGACACCAATAACGTCCATAATCTGGCCAACAACCAAAGACTTTGAGATCGAAACCGTGCCAAGAACCCAGCTTTTGTCGACGTCACCGACAGAGAGTGATGACGCCAGAGACCTGCCAGGCCCGAACACGTGGCTGTGTGTGTCGACTCTAGTCGGACACACTGGAGAGATAAACGGCGTGTGCGCCTTTCATCATAAGAATATGGTGACCACGTGTTCGAACGACAACACCGTCCGACTGTGGGATTTAGACAGCCTGCAGTCACACTGTCTTGAAGGGCACGAGAAGGCGGTGTTGGACGTCGCCATAACAACGGACGACAGTTTCCTGGTTTCTGCGTCAGGCGACAGACAGGTGGGCGTGTGGGACGTGGACACGCGAGACCTGCTCCACAAGCTGGTGGGACACACGGACATGGTCGCCGCCATTGCGATCACGCCGGATGACGCCAACCTGGTGTCAGGCGGTGGGATGGACGATACCACTATCAGGATATGGAAGCTCAGGGAGGGGAATCAGGTTGGTACGTTCAGGGGCCACGGAGAGGGAATAAAGGCACTTATAGCCGTGGACACTGAGAAGGGTCGAATGCTCTTGTCCGGGTCTGTAGAAGCTACTTGTAGGATATGGAAGCTTGAAGACGCTCCGCAAGACGTTGCACCTCTTCTAGGACACGATAGCCCGGTCTACGCTGTTGCCATATCAAGAAAGGGAAGGTTGGCGGTGTCGGGGTCACGTTCTGGGGAACTCAAGCTGTGGAACCTCCACTCTGGAGAGACAGAGGCCGTTGTGAGAAGCGCTCATTCGAGGTCTATCCGCGCCTTGGCTGTGTCAGAGGACGAGAGCATGGTCGTGTCGGGATCTAAGGACAGAAAGGTCAAGATCTGGGACGTGAGTCAAGACACGGAGACCTCTAGCGACATATTTAGATCGGTGCAGCCGTCTTACTTGTTCGAGAGGTCGGTGCTTCGTGGTCACGTCGGGGCGGTCCAATGCGTCGCCATCTCCCAAGATTCTAAATTGGTTGTGTCTGGAGGTTGGGACAACCTCGTTTTCTTGTGGAACGTCCAGAAGGGTAGGTGCGCTCGAAAGTTCGTCCACGTCAGCTACGGCATCATGTCTGTAGTGTTCTGTAAACAGTCTGTCGTGGCGTGTGCCAGAGATAACGTGGTCTGCAGGTGGGATGGTCTAACAGCAGAGGATAAGACCAAGCGGACTGTAGTGCGCGGTCCGAGCGCTAGATGGCTCTCTTACCCGGCGATGATGCTCCCAGACGAGGCAAAGATTGTGAGCGGCTGTCCTGAAGACGAGCGGTACTGCCAGTGGGACAGAATCGGGAGACAGTCATTGGGGAGCTGTGGCCACCCGATCGGCTCTGTCCTCACAGCCCTGGCTGTGAGCTGCGATGGAAGAACGCTGGTTTCAGCCTCTACAGCCGGGACTATAACATCGATCAATCTCTCAACCAGTAGGAACGATGTTACACATTTTGTGACCCAAAAAGAAGTGGTAGCGCGTTCCGAACTCAAGAAGCAGACCAGTGCGATCACGATCTTAGAAACGGGAACGGAAGGACACACGGTTTTCTTGACGGGCGACGTGCAAGGCGCTGTCAAGATGTGGCGCACCGACAGGGGAGCAGACGTCGTCCGCTATGTGAAGGACAGATTCGAGGTTCTGGGCGCGGCTCTGGGGCAGATCACGTCCTTCTGCAACCTGTCCAGGCACCTGGCCGTGTCCGGAAGCGGCGGCGGCACGCTGGCGGTCTGGGACGCCCGCGAGCGGAGACGCCGCGACTGCTGGGAGGCGCACGACGCTGTCGTCACCGACGTCGTGACGACAGACGGAGGCGGGCGGCAGACGATCCTCAGCGTCCCGAACACGCGGCTCGTTCTCAGCGCGTCGCTAGATAGGACCATAAAGCTGTGGTTTGTTTCGGCGTCGTCGTACCAGCCTCTCCATCTCATGTTCCTACCACGCGACTGCCCGCCCGCTCTCAGGCTGGCCACCGCTCCGGACGGCTGCCACTTCGTCACAGGCTCCGTGGATAACAAGCTTCGGGCTTATGACGCCAACACGTTCGAGCTTGTCAAGGAGTACCCGTCTGACTACTACGGCGTCAACTGTGTTGGCTTCACAGCGGACGGACGGGAAATGATGTGCAGCTACAGCGGTGGATTTCTGGGTGTTTGGGATTTCAACACGGGCGAGTGCGTGAACGCAAAGCGCGACAACACGACAAGACGCCCCGACACGTGGTGCCATTTTTCCGCAGTCGTCCCAGACACATGTCAAGTAGGGCCTATAGTTGTCACAGGAGACTCGCAGAACAAGGTAACGGTTTGGGATTACGTCACCGGTGACGTGAAGCATTGCTTACAAGTTCCCAACCGGAAATTACGTCGATGTTCACAGGAAGTGACGTGTGTGACGGTGACGTCAGACGGTAGTAGAATCGTGTCAGGGTCTGCAGACATGACGTTACGGGTATGGGCTATCGCTCCTTCAGGAGAGACCAACTTGCTCTGTCAGTTCACGTTTGAGCACGCGCCAAGAGCGGCGGTCATCACTGACACCGGGAAGATCTGTGTGGGACTGAGTAACGGTCAAGTCTGCTTCCTTCAGCTCAAGGAACCGGTGATAGTTTAGATTTCATCCAGTATGATAAGTTCCTTCAGTTTGTGTAAAGCAAACTCCGCTGTCCAGGGCTGTAGTTGGTCAATTCTAGGGGTAGGCAATTTGGGCCAAGGAGGTTATATAGATAACCTCCTTAGTTGGGCGGCCCGCCACTGAAGCGCTTTAATCAGACTAAAAGTTATCTTTGTTGTTGAATTACAATATGGAAAAAGTTAAACCGTCGATATATCCGCTCATACATTTTCGTCTGATTGTGCTAGTATTCTGGATACCGACAAACAGCAACTACTTTGTGTGAGGAGTACAGGAGGTTATCTCCATCAGGGCGCACCAACCTTATGTCAACCGGGACGAGGGGCGATATTGACTTCCAACAACCTTTGACCCATTGCTTGCGTCACACGCGCGACAAGTCACGTGTCGAGAGCGATTGCGTCAGAGAGCTGAAGAAGACTGCGTCATTCAGTCCCACCCAAATTCCAATGGTCCAATTTTTTATAAAGTCGAACAGTTTAACCATTTCCTGAATATGCAGTAGTTGTTAAATTTCCCACCAAGGAAAGCAATATCATCTCTGGTATGTCAAACGTTAGATACAATGGACATCAAGGTATTGGTGCAGTCCATAAGAGGACGTGTGTTCAGAACATTCACGAATATTCAGTTGTCTATTTTCGTACCCTATTAGTTCAGATGCACGCAATACATAAGAGTTATTTCCACATGTATCATGGTGTATGTCTTTTAACTTTATATGTCAAAAGCAAAATGTTTACGGTGGAAAGCCCTGTGTGAAACGATTTAGTGGTCGTCGTTTTGGTGTTGTTTTTGATGATCTAGATGAGTAAGCATTTGAGTGCTACTTCATAACTTCTGCAGGTCGAAGGACACGAAAGACTGCTGAGCATAATGATAAATATATAACGTTAACATACGGTTGAAATGACACAGTATAGCCTATCCTATCATGTATGTTCCTTCCATATCACCTTTGAATTAAAGTGTCATTTATTTACGTCCGAAAGGAAGTGTGTTCTATTGACGTTGTATATTAGAGAGCAATCTCCTCATGTATTCATTGGATTGGATTCACCTTGACTCCGTTCCAAAACCACCTCCACCACCCCTATTGGACTTTTCCGATAGTATCGCCCGAAAGTTCATCGTACATTGAGTCATTGACCCACCATTAACCGATAATGGCTGACCTTCAACTCCCCGACTATGACCGACCTTTTCTGTATTTACATTAACTCTGTTGCATCAGCACTTTTAAGATACAAAGGTTATAGATCAAAATCTACCTGAAGTAGGCTGTTTTTGTTTCACTGGGGGTGAGCAGAGGGTCGTTCGTTGTTAGGATAAACAATGCGTCAGTCGATGTTAAACTAAGATGGAATTCCGCACGCTGATATATGCCATCTAGACAGGGTAGGGTTTATCCTGACAAGCGCAGGAAAGACGTTAGAAAAATAATTTCTTTCTCCGGTCCCCCTGCCCCCAAATGTAGTTGTGCTCCATTAGAACCTTTCAGATATCATCGTGGACATTTGGATGTTCATAGAAAATGACAAAAGTAAAGCCGGGTTCAAACGTACTTACTAGTATATAACGTTACTAGTATTCAAGTCCGTATGAGGTCCATGTGGAATTGTGCAATGTTTGTTAGAAAAATCGGACAAAGATAACGTGCCAGAGGAGTTAGCTGTCCGAGGAGAATGGTTTGAGACCAGCTAACTTTCGCTGGTATGTTATCTGGCTATATTTGATCAATTTCTATTATTTTTCCAGCGACGTGTGTAGAGGCTGGTAGAGGCTAATACTTCCAGACGGATCTCATGCGGATTTAGGTATATATATATGCACGTGTGAACCCACCTATCTCTGGATCCGCTACACACCCCAAGCTTTTCGGCAGAGCAGTTCAGTTATGCGTTATGAGAGTGCGCAGTTGAAGCAAAGACTATAGGGGACTTGGTCAAGTGAAGGGTTCTGGAAGCTGACATATCTAAAATTTCAATGTCTACAGCTCGCGTCGTGTAAGATATCACAGAGAATTGGAAATGGGTTGTCCTGACAAGGGGACAACGACAATGATTTAATGAACTATGTAAAGATCACAATTGGAAATATTTATGTTGTAATGTTGGAAACAAATGTCTAAAACGGATACTAATATTTCATTCTGAAAAATCACAGACCTTTGATTTTTTTATCCGGTAGGGTAGTTGTGAACCATGTATTCTATATCAATGCCACCAGTGGCACCAGCGTTTCTTTTGGTTAGTCACAAAGAGCATGCTCTTGATAGCTCTGAACAAAGAAACCGTCTCGCAAAATGCCGTCATCAATGTTTAATAAGCGTCTAGACCGATGGTAGGGCCCAGGAAAAACTGCCGTGTTTCCCGTTACAGAGCAAAAACCAGCCGATTCTAGTATTTTTTTAGGGGGTCGATCGCTGTCAAGGGACATCAACTTTTCTATATACCATCTAAGTGATGAAAATGTTGTACATGTAGAATCGTTTTTCTCTCAAAATGTTCCCCCCATTTCTGTTGCAACGGGAAATTGAAAATATTTCAATGTATATCGCCAAATAGGGAATAAAGGTCCTGTCGGACTCCTAAAAATTGTCCCCACCTCCTAAAACAAGATCTCTTCAATGTCACTGACGGAAGCTATGTGACTGTTTCCAAAATCACACCTTGAGTAAGTGATATTTACCTGGCGTATCTTATTACCTGGATGTCTTACCTTCGTCGACGTACAACGTGTAACATTAATTGATATACAAATATCTCCTATGCAGAAATACAAATCTGTGCAACTTCAAATTTTGATGTTGAAATACCGTTGTCCTTATAAATTTCAGTTAGGTATTGTTTGTCAGATCACTTCATCCGAAGAAAAGAGAGAATCTCTGCCTTTCAATCCTAATGCTTTTGCGACTGTAACGAAACGCACATCACTGATTTTCCCAGGCCCAGTGGGCCAAGGACGTGGGATACGTGCAAGGTGTTGATCACGAGCGTGACTTGACTGGCTTCATCAGTAAGCCCTCCGACTTGTCACGCCCAATAGCGTCCTCGGAGGAATAATTATCTACTTGTAAAACGCAATAGATTATTCACGTCTGGAGGGGTCAACGCCCTGAAGCACGCATCGTACGTGTGCGTTGTGGAATACCCATACCTGGTATCAAATGTCTCCAAGCAGAGGTTAGGCTGTATTTTAAGGCGTTCGTGTATTTGTATATGCGTCGATGAAGGTTAGGCGTCCAGGTATTAAGATACGCCAAAAAGCGTACTCAGATTAATTGATATTGTTTTGGAAACGGTCAGACGTTTTAGATGGCATCCGCTATCTTTTGTCAGTGACAAGTTTCCAAAATCATATCCAGTTGCTTCAGTATTAAACTGCTCAGTTTGGCGGAGGGTACATTTGTATTTGCATCGTTTGTCGGTATTTCTTACGTTGTCAGGTTTTCTGTTTGGCTAATATCTACATCTACATCTATCCTACACTGGTGGGCACAAAGAAAATCTGAGCAAACAGAAAGCGAGAAAAAAAAACGACTAAGTAAAAGACGTAAAAAAACAACAACAACCTTTTGCTGAAGAAGAGTGATGGATGTCAGTCGAAACGTCCGGAAGTAAACATCCGTTTTTAGTCCAGTTGTAGAGATTGAATTGTATTTAAATATTGTTTACCTGGATGTCTAACCTTCATAAAGGTAACAACAACAACCGTCTCCTAACATCTGCTTGGAGAGGATTGCCTGCGTGCTCCGGAGCGCGTATCGTCTCAATCTGATTATGACGCAGACAGCCACCGCCTACTCTACAACCAATCAGCGAGCAGTACACGTCTCACACCCCCTCTGAACCCTCTCACATAATCTTGCTATATCACTACGCAACTCCAATTAACTATAAATTGTTATGTATCCCCAAAAAACAACACTAACAATTCACAATAATTAAAAAGACAGAAGCAATTGTATATAATTTATAAAGTTTTCGTCGTTTAGCGTGTTTTTGGGTGACATGTGCTGACAGAAAATAGTGCGATTTTTGTTCCGCGGAGGGTTATTGTGAACCGCCGGAGTCCGGTTTCCGATTCTCCAGTTGGCAGCTGAACGTCACAAGACCGGTTTATACTGTTCCTGTTGCAGTTTTAAGACTTCTTCCGACGCCTGAAGACCTTAAAAAGACGCCACCATGTCGACCATATGTGGAATATTATTTCGGTAAGTCTTTTTCTAAATTTCTTGCCCTCTGCCGGTCCGAAAATAGCTTCATGCTGAGTAGAACATCCGAACAAACGTGCAGCCCGCGCATTTTTCTCTGGGCTTGCCCCCCTCCCCGGTTAGTTCTATCCGATTTTTAGTTAGAAAACCACAGTAAAATTCCAATTATCAAAGCTTCATACACGGAAGAGATAGATGTTGTACTAAACAGAGCGGCTGGCTGGATAATTGATCGCGAATGACGCAGAACGGCACAAGTTTGCTCGCCGCGCGTTGGAACATTTTCAGAGCCGAACGGAAATTTCCATGGCGCGATTTGTGCGCTGCGCGGCGCGCGGGGTTGAATTTACCTCGCTTTTCTGGGGAGAAATTAGGCGTGTCTTCTTAGATACAGCCTTGAATACGTTGTCAATCCACTCCTTTTCTTTTGTGGTAGTTTGTGTTAATATTTCGTGGTTTTAGAGCGCGTAAGTTGACTAGCTGACAACAAACTTATGAACTACGTACAACCATGCCAGGACAACTTAGACCAAACGTCCTTGCGAAAAAAACATGACATTCCGTCATTCGCCACATTGTGGCACGACCTAGAAATGTGGTCAAACATCAAGGATAGTAAAGCCTTCTTTTAAAACTATGGAGCACTTCTCAGAAGGCGTCAGAAACTACCCAAAATTTATCTACCCACCACAGACCATGTGTGCCCTCCTGCTGTTAGTGTTGAATATTAAAATCGCTACAGCAAATATCATGTTTGACACATTTGATGATGCAACAGTTGTCCAATGGCGTTGCTGTATTATAACTTGCTATCTACAATATCTATAAACTAAACTTTAGTCCAGTCTTGTGAAACATCTGATATTTACTGTCGTTTTGATAAAACGTTGGTGGATACTTGATAGATATATCCTAAAATGTCAAACTCAAGCAATAACTTGATTAATCAGTTAGTTAGCTATTAATATTACAATAACTATGAGATTTTCAGTATCACAAAAATCCTCTTGGAGCCTCTGAATTACATAAATTCAAGACAAAGCAGCCAGGAAGTTCTGCAAGGTGACAGTATGCAGGTATGCAGGTAAAAGATTCGAGAACAATTTGACATTTGAAAAATAACAAAAACAGTAAAGGGATGAGGACTCAAATTTGAAAAAAATATTCATGTCTGCCTCTTGCCACAATTTTGGAAAACAATTACCCAGCATAGCTGTCCATACACTTGTAAGTTGTATAGATTTAAGATAACTGTAATAGATTTGTATGTTCTTATTCTTTATTAACACAAGTTGATCTTGTCAGCATTTCAATCAATTTGACATGCACACTTAATTTTCGAAGAAAGCAGAAATTACTTTTACCCATGTCTGACTGGTACATGGGACGATAAGTCGGACAGGTAGGTGTGAAAAACATAAGCCCCCTCCCCAGTCAAGATGGCAGCCGGCTATCAAGTTACTATTGTATTGGTAACCGCACCCGCTGCCATAAATAGCAGTACAAACAATACAATATGCACAACAGTATTCGGGGCTCAAAATTCATTTTTGGGATTAGGTGCACTGGTGCACCCAGGTTAAAAAATTGGGTGCACCAAAAAAAATTTGCGTGCACCACTTAGATTTAAGTACAACCTAATGGCAAAACTTAGCTACAAGCTATCGAATTCTTAAACAAGTACCGTGACAGAAATTTTTATTATCTGTCTAACACTTAGATGTCAAGAATATGATGTATACTAGTATACTTTGATATCTTTACATACATAACCCTACGAAAATATTTGGGTGCACCCACAGAAAATATTTGGATGCACCCACAGAAAATATTTGGGTGCACCCACGGTGCACCTGGGTGCACATGCACCCAGTATTTCAAGCCGTGATAATACAATGGCTTCAATGGGAAATCATGTTATTAAGCAAAAAGTTGTATAGCTTTATTATGTACATCCACATCTTATATTACCAATGATTACACCTTTGGTTCCTATGTGTAATTACTAATTTGATTGGCCGTACTATAATTTATGAAAAATGTAAGGTATATAGTATTCAAGTAATTCAAAATGTTGAAGTTATACCGCATAATATAGACCAGTTTTGTTACATGTTTTCTGTTTGACATTACAGTCATTAGCATTTAAAATGGCCAGAAATTTTTTTCATTGTTTTAAATAAAATCCTAAGTTAGTGCCTGCTGAGCATTAAGTTTAACACTTTGACAGTTGACCTATGTCTAGCCCAATGTTCCTTTATCCGTCTTATTTCCCTAGCAACAGCTTATTTGCCAACATTTACTCAGTCTAAGCACCTGAAATGCAAATTGTACCTGTCATTTGAAAGCCGGCACAAAACGGCAAGTCAATGTTTAATGTTTGCCCGAGTGGTACCATGGTGGGTGTGTCAGCTATTGACCAATCAGGTGTGACGCCTGTAGGTGCCAAGGTTTACTGATATGATGCAATACCTGCCATGACTGTTTGAAGTGTGGAGTATGCAGTAGGTACACATCCTGGTATGTGTATAAAGACTTGTGGGTGCTCAAGAAATTGTTTGCAGAATTTCTTGACTGAAATATGTGTATAATGCTCTTTTATGATATAATCTATATACTTGACAAAGAAGTTTAACTACCACAACTAGGGCTGTCTAGAGCTTAATTTTTTGCCCATCCTACTCATTGTATGAGAGCCCATGTTGTAAATTTTGTTATTGTTACTTCCATGAAATTCAAGCTCGCAAAAATCAGTTTCATCAATTTCATCGATTTTATGTTGTAAGGTTTATATCTTTTGAAACTTTCTCCTCCCAACAAGCAAATTTTCGTCCTGGCACAGAAGAACAGGTGCTTGGTACAGCACTGGTTCCTCAATTGTAGAGAAAAGTATTGTTTAAAACAAAGACAGGGCCAAGGGCTTTCCTCATTTTAAGTAATAAGTGTTTTGCAGCTAAAATTTGACCAGTCAACTGGTGAAGTAACTATAGGTCCTTGGGGGGTGAATTGGAAAACACATGAAAAATTCATGTGTAGGTTTGACCCATATTTACCTCCATGAAATGTCATGGAGGTTATATTTTACCCTGCGTTTGTCTGTCTGTCTGTCTGTCTGTGTGTTTGTGTGTGTGTGTGTAAACAAGATAACTCAAGAACGGCTGGGTGGGTTGCTTTCATACTTGGTGTGTTGGTAGTGTGTGATGAAAGCTGGAAATGATTAGATTTTGGGCCCTCTAGCGGCTCCCCTTGGTACTGCAGCGCAACTTCCGGTTTTGCTATCTCGGTGTTCTGAACATGCTATGGTCACGATTTTTGAGTGTTAGATAGCTCTTGTGCTCAGGAAGAAATGACATAAGTTTTGGCCCCCTAGCGTCTAGTTTTGGGATAGCAGGGGCGTTTTTGTCAAAAACTTCTGAAGAGGATAACTCAAGAAGGGAACAACGGATTTTCATGATTTTTGGTATGTAGGTACCTTAGACAATGTTGTACACGATAAAATACTAATTATGCAAAATAGGAGTACATTTGCATAATCAATGAGAATATTCTATAATAGCAGTTTTTTCAATGTATCTCTTGTTTCAGACATGCTATGGTCTTGACATTTACGTGGTAGATAGCTTTTAGTGCCATGACATATTGGGGCAAGTTTCAGCCCCCTAACATTTAATTGTGGAACTGCAGGGGCATTTTTGTCAAGACACTTCAAAGAGGATAACTGCAGAAAGGGACGACGGATTGGCATCATTTTAGGCATGCAGGTAGCTTGGGCAAAGATGTTCATAATGATATGCATGTTATGCAAATGAGGACTTAATTTGCATAATTAATGAGGAAATTGTATAGCTCCATTGTTTTCAATAACTGGACCTCAATACATGTAACACATGTTAATTATGATAGGTGGAATATAAGCAGATACCAAATATGGTAATGAGGAACTTATTTGCATAATTTATGCAAAAATTGCAAAACCAATTTATGATTAATAATGGGAATTTTACAATTGTGACATGTGTATGTTAGTCAATGATGAACAACACCATACATAAATTATATTAATGTGTTAGTCAATTGCATGAAATTTACGAAAGCTCTAAATTTTCATGGAGGTATGAGGTCGCCGAACTCTAGTTCAAGATATATATTCAAGTCAATCAATTTGAAAGTGGTGCACCATCTATGGTTTTAGTGAAAGGGGAGACCCTGGTATTAATAATATTACATAGGTGTCAGAACGTAAATGATTTAAAAAGCTTTGAACATGCATTCATCAATATACTCTCTTTCAACATTTCTGTCCCATGGTACAAATACAAATACAATTTCAAGTTGAAAACTCCTTATAATAATAAGTTATATAGTATAAGTTTTTGGTCATGTTTAACTTGTATTGAATTTCTGGAGTTGTACTTTGGCCTAGGCGCCTGTTAGATTTATGTTTTCATCGCTTCCTGCAAAGTTTCTCTGTGTTTGTCATCACGTGCTGCTGCAAAGGTGGTACCGCAAATGCTTTGGAGTGGAGGAGAGTGAGGGGGAGAAGTAAGACCTGTTCTGTTTGTTACAGTGTCATCATGTGTAGGTAGGTTAGTAGTAGGAGTAGGAGACTGTCTCGTGATGTGGTGTCCCGTGCAGTGGTGTACTATACATATTATAGTGATGAGTAACTCCATTTCAGGACCACAGGTTCGTGGGTTTGGATCCCAGTAACTGTTGTCGGTTTTATGAACTATATTTGCTGTGCATCTGGTACCAGCCTGTCTTTGCTTTTGAACATGAAGCAACACCTTGTACCCACTTTACACTAGGTTTTTCTGAGACGTCTTGGCCAAGACTGTCTCAGCCAAGATCTCAAGTCTCCTTACATGACTAGTAGTAGTACTGTAGTATTAGTTGTAAACACGCTGCCATAAAAAGATATCTGAAATCTGAACACAAACCCTAATGTTCTTTACAGGCCATTGGCATATAGGAACAGTGAATTATCACTGTATTACTATTAGAAGGTGGAGCCCATCCCTCTCCTTTTGCTTCCCAGCTGAAGTCATTTATCCATTTACAATTACACCGTGGACAAAGTCATGAGTGTCTTCACTCAGGCAGTGTATTCAATAAGCAAGCCCCTGACTTCTCAATCTTGCATCTGGTATCCTAACTGTTAGGCCATTGATGCGTGCAAGAACATCATGACAAGCCACCTTGAACAACTTCATGTACATAGTCCGTAACAAAATCTCTTTGAGTGACAACGCTACTTGCAATGTTGTGTGTTCCAACATGTGTCAAGTCTTGATATCACGCCCATTAATCTACACTATTGGACACTGATAGGACATATCCTTCTTATCCCTCCTATATTTGTCCTGATGCCAACTTTAGTCCCCTCAGTGAACTTGATACCTCAGGAGTGTGGCGTAGGCATTGGGTCATGTTTCCATTTCATATGTCATCTGTGTGACAGTTTCTGAACTGCCCAAGCAGTAGGGGATATGTGACTTTCCTGGATAAATAGATAAACTGAACTGAACTGAAGCAGACACGGTGAGGTACCTTTATGAATAGACTTATATTTTGAGCTTTCATCATTATCACTGAATCAGGTTCTTCCTGAATGTCAAGACTCAAGGGAAAAAGTAAGGTACCAAGTTTTGAAATGGTACAAAATAAAAACTACACGGGTAACCAGGGCTCAATACTTTTTTCTGCATACCTGCACCGGTGCAGGTAACATTGAAAATTACCTGCACCAGACAAATTTTACCTGCACCACTCTGAATTTAGGAAGTATGGGTCATAGTAAATTAATACTAAAATTGCTCAGGAACCATTGCTATTTTTTCTTTTATACTAACTTTATAGGTGGTAACAGTCAATGCAGCTAATAACAATCCATTTACACCTACATCATATGGCATTTTTGTATAAAACCCAGTACATGGTCCAGTGCAGGTTAGGTGCAGGCAGACACCAGAAATACCTGCACAGCTCCAATTTTACCTGCACTAACCTGAATATGCAGGTGGTATTTCGAGCCCTGACATGCCAAACCCAGGCCGCTTAGCTGATATTGGGCATACATTAAATGGTAAGAATGGAACATTCAGATATCAATTACTCTTTCAAGGTTCGTTTGGCAAGGAAAGGAAAAATGTCAAGTTCGAGTTTTAGCGAACATTTGCACAAGTGGCCTTCATGGCCAGAAATACTTTCAGGATGAAATAATGGAATTTTGACCCTCAATTTGGAAATGGCAAATGTCAAAAGAGCCGTGAATTCTGTGCCAGAGTCCAACAACAAGTTTTATTAGATGTACGTGCGTACTGTAACCTTGTGAAGGGCCACACAGTCAGTCAGTTAGCTAGAACTGGCTGTCACCAGTTTGAATTATTTCAGTTCTGCGGTTTGCGGTCAGCTCTGTCCGGAGGGTATGATCTCGGACATTGACATTTGATGTTGATGGAATTCAAATTGGTTTGAACTTTTATTAACCTTCATTATGTTGTCCTGTTGGCGTCACTATTGGGAGTCACCTTGCTGTGTTGTTGTCATGTGATTAATCTTTTGAAAGCTGCAACTATTTTATGAATAACTCGAGAGAAGCATTCCTTTTTTTTTCTACAATAGAATTTTCATTGCTTGTAAAGCTTACAGGTGTCAACCCTAGCTTAAGTAAACTGTAGAAGTCTCAACACAAAATTAGTGTTTTATACAATGATTGTACATTTTAAAACTATTTTGTGTTCTGAGTGAGAATGTCAAAATGCCAATTATAGTTGCTTTCCTAAATCTAGTTTTTGTCTTTCTGTGTCATAGTGCACACTTACAGCATGGTTAGTGTTTCACTCAATAACAGAGTCCACTAGAAATGCACAAACATGTTATTGTCCTCTAAACTCATGACATGGGTGGACCCTTCATTTGTTGTTGCAAGTTACAGTAAAAGATTAATCTATCTGATCACAACCAATCTGTAGTTTGACCTCGGGACAACACCCCCAACAAGCCCCCGGGCTTAACCAATGACGAGGGAACTTAGACAATGACGAAGAAATCGTCAAATGACAGGATACAACTTGTTTTGACATCCTGTTTTGTTGTTGTTTTCATCAGAGATTGCACTTTTTTGGCAAACATCCATGACGACATAATATTCAATCAGTCATAAGGTTCTATCTGACCTTTGGACAACGCCCCTGGCAAGCCCCCAGCGCTCGACCAATCACAAAATTAGAATTAAATGTGACAGGGCAACCTTTGGATGGAACTTGAAGTGATTTAAAGTGTTGTTGGAATTTCATACATCAGAAACAGCTATCTTTCATTTGATTTTGACTAGAGTAATCAATTGGATCTGTGTGACTGGTCAATCTGCATAACCACATGGTAACAGAGTAAACAGACATAGCTTTGAAGGTTTAAAATGAAATGAATGATGGGTGTGTCTACTATTTGTCTGCAAGAAAACTAAGAAAACTCCCCCATCAAGCCCCAGGTTAAACCAATGGCAAACCAGATCTCTCCGGTTACAAGGAAACTTGTTTACAACAAGTATTTACAACTTTACATGTTAAAAATGGTTGAAGTTGAGCAGAAGGTTGAGGCAATGGAAAAGACAACAATCTTTCCTACCAGCAGTGTCTTGGAAATCACTTTAGATTTGTATCTGCTTGCTCTATTGATTGATTGGAAATGGTAATTACTGTAATTTTCTGTTGCTGCATCATTGGACTGATTGGAATCAGCTGACTCCTTTTGACGTCAAGACGACTCCCCTGACAAGCCCCCAGGCTCGACCAATCACAGGCCAGCATGTGTGATGTCATTGTATGTTCCAGGGTATTGATTTCATGTGGAATCATTGCTTGAGTTCTTGAGGCAAAGAAAACTCGATTGAAAAAAAGATTCTAGCTTCTCAAAGTAGAAACCCAGGCTGAATTTTCTTCTTGATATGAAGTCAGCAATACGGAATACTACTGAGAAAAAATAACTTTAAATCTGGGAATATTCTGAAATCATTGAATACGTGTGCTAAGTTTCTGTAACGCAATTAGAAATGGTTGGAATTTTAGGGCTCGAAATACCACCTGCATATGCACGTTTAATAGTGCAGGTAAAATTGGAGCTGTGCAGGTATTTCTGGTGGCTACCTGCACTGGTCCATGTACTGGATTTTTACATAAAAGTCCTATGAATGTATGATGTAGGCGTATATGTATTGTTATTAGCTGCATTAACTGTTACCACTTATTAAGTATAAGGGGAAAAAATAGCATAGCATGGTTCCTCAACAATTTTAATGCGGTCCATACTAACTAAATTCAGAGTGGTGCAGGAAAAATTTTTCTTGTGCAGGTAATTTCTTTGTTACCTGCACAACTGCATAGCTGGTATAACCTCCCTTCGGCATAACACTAGCTCGGGACCCATCTGTGCACAGTGACATGATTTGTCAGTGGTTAGAGATCTGCATAAAGCGTCACGTCTGTTTTGAAATGATTTTTTTTAACGATGTCTGACTGTTATATAAATGGATCAATAATGCATGGAGTTTGGGTGGTGTACGTGCGGTGCAGGGGCCATGATGCAATACCTGCAGAAGGAAAAATACAGAGAACAAACTGTCATGTCAATCTGGATAATTTGTTCATCCAGGGTGATGCAACTTGTGGCAAGGAGGCATTCCTACATTCTTTGAGCTGTAGTGAACTAATGTAAGATCACCAATCTTTGTCACAATTGTGACTCCATGTAACAGCTTGTGTTTCCTTTGTAGGCATAATTTTAGAATTGAGAAAAAAATGGACAGTAACACATGGCACAGCAATCAATATTTCCATATTTGCTGCAGTGTTCGGGCAAGAATTGTCACCAAAAAATTTTATAGCACAAACCTACAGAAGACTAGTTTTAGCCTAGGTGTATAGAAGAGATTGTTTTGAAATTTGATAGCAGTCTTGTGTATGTTTTCACAGCACTAATGTTGTCTGATGTTAGTTTAAGGATTTGCATGGTATGTTGTTTCCTGAAGCCAGATCGGACTAGTTGAACTACATTTTTTGAGAAGGGCATTTTAGATATTTAGAGATAATGCATGTCATTTGCAAGTACAAGTCATGGTCAAAAAGCATAGGGCGTAGACATTACCAAGAATGGGCATGTTATCAACAATGAACGCATGAATTCTTTATATTTCCTATCCTTTTCCTGTAAGTCCTGGCACAATGTTTCACTACTCCATAGCACAGCATTAGTCACTGTATCACCTTATTGACTCAGCAATTTTAGAAAAAAAGTTGTGTTCCAAAGCACAGTATAAAACTCAAGATACAAGATTTTGGCCATTCAGCCCTGAACTTGGGTGCTTGAACTATAGTTACCCCAAGTTAAGTCAATATGAACGGAAAATTCCAGAATATTTCACTGGTCGTAAGCAGGTTGTGGAAAATTCCACCCTGTGCCGGTTGCCGGCAGCCTGTATTGGATTGCATCATGCAAGGTGACCTCATGATGACGCCCCCTCCCAGCCCACCTTTCTGACCAATCAGAGAGCAGCAGGCTGCACCCTGACCAATCAGGAGGCAGTATTGTCAGCCCACCCCAGTCCCATTCACCACGTCCCCAGTGCGTCAGTGGTGACTAACTGTCCTGGTTTAAAAGCATGGCTAGGGCTGTCTCTTCTCACATTTTACAAGAACTGTTCACCCTGGAGGTGCTAAGACAGTCAGCCTTTCTTCTTACGGCTCAAAAGAGGTAGGATTTCTATCAAGTATTCATTTTAGACTTCTGTTCTATGTCTAAGCAATTTTCTTGTTGTTTTCCAGTCATATTAGCAGTTATATTGAGTTATTGGGCCTTTTTGCTTAGAGTTGTCCCAGCTAGTATGACTATGAGTTTGAAGAATTTTTTTCATTCAAATTTTTACTTGTAAGGTTTCTTTGCTTTGTTCAAATTTTTATTTTGAATATTCAATTTCTGCTGGATAATTTAAGGGATATAAAGAGATGGGTGCTTGGTTTTGGTCTTGGTAGTGTTTGGGAAAAATTGTCTTCTTGGAAGTTCTGACTTCCTGTGACTGAAAAGATGATGTAATGTGTGATTGGGTGTGTGGTGTGGGGAGATATTTGGACTAACATTTTGTCTCATGGATGTCCGACTGAAATGCAACGATTTTATCTGAAAGGCTTGTTGAAGGCAGCTTTTAAAGCGGCTGCCGTGATCTTTCATGAAAACTGAATAGCCAGCTCTGAAAGCCTCTTTGACCTCCTTAAAAGCAGTATAGCTTTGTGACTAGTTTTAGTGATACCGATCCAAGGTTTCCAGCCACATTTTACGGTAGGTGGACATTTTGTGCTTTTGGCTGTCATGAGTCTTTGTCAAGATGAGAAAAAAAGATTTGCTGCTGATAAAGCTTAGCAAAGGAATCTAGGAACTGAAACCTTAGTGATTTTTATCAGCACTAGAATTACACCAGGTGCAAGAAGACATTTTTTTCTGACTGAAGCACAGTGGCTCTGATATATTCCAGAGATAGCTTTGTAGCTCCTATTTCCCTTCAGGAGTCCATACATATACCATGGTATTTGTACTACATCAATTTTAACTTCCAAAGTACCTACAGGCCCCTGAAGGAATAGTGATGCATCACTCCTGTTGTTTGGGGACATGTTCAGCTTTGCTTCTGAATCCAAATTATTGATTTTTGAAGTCCAGCTGCAGGAAGACTGTTTCCTCCCCTGCTGACTAGCGTCATAGCCAATACAGCTTTCTATTCTAGTCAGTCTGAATTTTTTTTTAATTTTGACATCCTGTCGATCGCAGAAGGTGCGACGATCCTAGTGGGGTCCGGGAGAATGTTCCCCCTGGAAAATTTTTAATTAAATCTATCAAATTTTGCTTTTAGACTCTGCTTGGTTCAATCAATGGCATATGTTTTGATATCTTTACATTCCGATTTTTGTGCATCATAGAGGACGGAATGGGCAAAATTTATATCCGTCCCCAGCAGCAAAATTCTATCAAAGGACGGAAGGACAGACACTACGCCAATACACATGTGTTTCAATACAACTACAACAACATGTAGAAAGTAAAATTAGACTAAGAGGCTTTGTTTTAATCTCAGGCTGTAAAGGAATGACAGCGCTGGGGTGTGTCAGAGGTGCGTGCCGGTATGTTAAACTGGCGATAGCTGATTCCGTGGTCCTGTTGACATTTGTTTACAAAGGAAGTCGTTACTGATCATGAAGGACGTCAGAACCCACGTCACCTGCGGTAACCTTTTCCAATCAAGTGATTAGTCACATGATAGGCAGGGTCGGATTTATGTTCCGCCCGTTCCTATTGTTACCTTTTGAATGCAGGTGTGTCAATGGAGCTGCCACTGTTTGTATTTAAGTCCTAAAGGCACGTATGTTGTCTGCCTCTCCGTATGAGGTGGATGTACAACATTTTTGTAATTGTCATACCATGGCATGGAAAAAAAAAAAAAAACCACTTGTGAAAGAAGACCACTTGTGGCAGGTAGCATCTGGTCTATGTGGACAAGTGACCACTACCGTATAGACTGGATTCTTAACTTTTTGGTGGTCACTTACTAGATGACTTTCCCCTTTGACACAAGCAAATTGTCATATTGTCATATTTTCATATTGTACAGATTTTGACTGCATATCAATGGCCAGGTGGTACTTTTATAGAGGTGGTCACTAGTACAGGCTTGACTGTATGTCATTGGCCAGGTGGTCCTTTTGTAGAGGTGGTCACTTGTACTAGTAAGTTGTACAGGCTTCACTGTATGTCATTGGCAGGTGGTCTTTATATAGAGGGGTCACTTGTACAGGCTGCACTGTATGTCAGGTGGTCCTTATGTAGAGGTGGTCACTCCTATGCTTGGGTACATACTTTATAGTGTTGTATTCTATGGGCAAAACAGGAGATTGAATATCAGTCCAAGGGTGATGCATAAATAGGCTATTGCATTATGTGCTAGTAAAAGGAACAAATTTGATCAGAGAGAAGATAGGCAATCACTTAAGTGTACAGTTCCCCTGTACATTTACCTAATGCACTATGCAAATGTAGCACCCATAAAAATTGGGTCGTCCATTTGGCAAAAACAAGTGGTTTAGCTGTTGGTCTGTTGAAATTTGAAACATTAATTTAAAGATTATCGCTAGCTTTTTATCAATTTTTCTTCTTTGCTGTTTTGATCCCAAGTTTTATTTGGCCGGGCTGTAAATCCACCGACACTTTTTCCTGACAACGAAAACAACATTTGAGTCCACCCAGAAATGGTGTCAAGGATTTCTGGTATGGTGCTGGGGCTTGTTGGTGTCCTGAAAGTGTGTTAGTAGGACATGGATAGACATATGATAGATGGGGCAAATGCTTTCTTTGGGTAGCAACAGCAACACATGGATTTTATCATTCAAATAACAATATTAACTGCCATGGGGCATTTGCCTTGTAGTTGTGAAGTTTAGCCATATCTTGGTAATATGAATTATGATGACTATCTCAACTGACATTTGGTACTTTTGCCTTTTGGCCAGCTGCTCTGGTTGAAATATGTGCAGTGGTGCTGTATCACAGTTTATCTAATGTTTATAGTCTCTTGCGCAGATCTTGATAGGAAATGGACATAAGTTTGTCTGCACATGATTGCTATACATGTTGTACTCTGAGGCTGACCTCCCAAAGTCATGATATAGCCAGCATTTGGCTTATGTCCAGTATTTAACTTTGAAAATGGTAAATACAAAGTGCGCGGTCAGATTCCATGTTTGGTGCATGGCTTAATCATTAGATTTGACTTTTTTTTTCATTTTTCTAACTGTCCAGTTTCATTGTATTTTAGAACTTGCATGTGCAAATCTTTCATGGCTTAATAACAAGTTTTCTTTGCTTCAAATAAAGTGTTGTATATGTTCTATAGTATATACCTGGTATAACCGCCCTTGGGGGTAACACACCAGCTTTGAAATGTTTGAAATTTGTATATGACAAGTTTGACAAGTTTTATTACAGTGGCTAAATAGCTAATATATGTTCCGATGCACAGAGAAGTACATGTATGTGGGGTATGTTTCAACACAACACAGCGTACTGATGCAGTGTTTTTGTCCTGTGTGTTCCCCTGCAGTCGGTGTACGGTGATTATAAAGCAGGCCCACAGAAGCGTCCACAGAATGCCGCCCGTTCCCGCCCAGACCCAGACCAGCGTCCGCACGCTACATGGCGACCTGGACAAGCTGCAGCCCCGCGTCAGAACTTGGGTGAGTCTTACAGTCCTCACATCATTCAACTTCAAGTTCAGTAGAACTAGAAGTATTATCCAGTATGGTATACGTATTTGGTTTTGAGTATACCTGACATGGGGTCCTGGACAAGCTGCAACCCCGCGTCAGAACTTGGGTGAGTTGTCATCATTCAACTTAAAGTTCAGTAGAAGTATTTGATTATACTGGTGCGGGGGTCCCTGACAAAGGTGGGCAGCAGTCGACTAGTCTTCGCACAGTGTTTTCTCTGACCAGTAGGGCCAAACTGGTGAGGCCACATATTTTGATGTCCTGAATTGTTAAATCACTGAATTGAAACTGTGCAATTTGGATTGACTTGTCATTGACAAGGCTATCAGTGACTTGCAATCTATGAGAACATTCACTGCAATGTTTGCCAAGAGCTTGTTGTAAAGTTACCGTGGGAAGGAGAAGTGTTGTATTTCTTAATGAATAAACTATTTTCTTCGCTTTTAGGTTGAGCAGCAGGCGAGAATTTGTCAGCCAGACAACATCCACATCTGTGATGGTACCACGGAGGAGAACACCATCATCCTGAACATGCTGGAGGCACAGAAGGTCATCAAGAAACTGCCCAAGTACGACAACTGGTGAGTCGGCCATTCTCTACACATCGGAATCAATTGTTTGTTTTGTGTAAGTGGCTTTTAGGTGCAAGGGACCAGTTTTGTACAGTAAGTACAAGCTGCTTGAAACCAGACTGCAAGGTTTGATCCACTCATGCTAAGGTGGACCCCTACTCTTTTTAAGAAGTGTGATGTTTTTTTAAATATTTGTTTTAAGTGTTCAAGACGTAAACTGCCTTTTACAAGTGCTCATGCCACCTTGAAGGTGTTCACTTTTTTTGGAGATTGCATATTGTCAATTTTATCTCATTCATGTTCTCTTACGAGAATTTGGACTTACTTGCCATTCGTATATGTCTTTGCCACAGCTGGTTGGCCAATACGGACCCAAAAGACGTCGCCCGCGTAGAAAGCAAGACGGTGATCTGCACGGAGAACGAGAGAGACACCATCCCCAAGCCCGCGGAGGGCGTGAAGGGACAGCTCGGACACTGGATCTCCCCTAAGGACATGGAGATCGCCTTCGAAGAACGGTTTCCTGGCTGCATGAGGGGTCAGTTGGTTATTTTGTTTGTTTGTTTGAACCTTTATTTATTCATGAAAGCTCAAATCGACCTGCAGGCCACTTTTCATTAAAGTCAGGAGGGAAGAGGCAAGGGTCAGACAAGGTATATAACAGAGATACAGTTTACATAGTTTAGAGTCCTTTTGAGTCCTCTAACTTAAAAAAATATAAGTCTATATACACAATTTACATACATACAAAATACATGATAGAAACTGCTGCATGATTCAAGTCCGTTCATTTTGGCCGTTGCCATTACTTTATTATCAAGTTACCTCCAAAAATAATTTCATCAGGTTGGTAGGTCATAGGATAGTAGAGTTTTCATTTAAACTTAAAGTTTGTTTTGTTTGTTTGTGCCTGCTGACATTTCAATACCTATCAGACATCTTCCTCAGAGCTTCAGTTCGATATAAGTTAGCTAACCAAAATCCTTATCCACTGGCCAAAGAGTGTCATTTGTCAAAAGGGTGATTGAGTTAATCAGTAGAAAATGGAAAATGGCTCGAAGGTGATAGATATTTCCTGGTGGAAAAATACAATGGCAGTGATTGAAAACCCGGGGAATTTCCATTGGATATTGGACCTCAATCTGTTTTTAACTCGTTGGAAAATTCCACCACTATTTCCATTGGTTGTTTAGGCCATGTTCATTAGATGGTGTGTGTGTGTGTGCAAATGACAAAATGAATGATGGGAAAAAATGTTGAAATCTATGTGGCAGGAAGGCTAAACTAAACACACAGATTCTTCATCTGTGCTATTTCATGATCTTCTTTGTTTCTTCTTTCATTTTGGAAGAGACTTAATATCAGTTCTGCAGAATCTGTTTTGCAAGCTGCGCATATCTTTCCTCATTTTTGCAGCAGCTTTGTATGATTTACAATGAACAGTGAGTGTGATTGAAAACTTTTTTTTTTTTTGGAAACCGACTAAACTTGATGCACACGCAGACGTCATCCATATAATAAGATCAACATGTCCCAACCTCAATTTCTGGGAATTCTTGTCCCATTTGGTCTTCTTTGTCAGTGCGTCACTACAGCGTCCTAATCATAGATGAGCTGGAAATTCCCGTGCATTTGGCTCCCTTGATTACAGAATTGGGTTTTACATTAGCACGACCTTGGGTAAGGTCGGGGAGTGTGCGCCCACCCACTCAAATCACAGACTGGCCGAATCCAGTTATCATCATATCGGGTCACTTAACTGTAGGAAATTTACAGGCCAAAATTAATACCGTGGTTATAAACCCTAATTGGATGCGGTCTCACGTATCGGATATTTCCACCTACTGGCGTCATAGCGCTACGTAATAAGACTTAACATCAATGTTGCTCTGATTGGCTGATTATAGTTCCCAGTCAGTAAGGGGGATGATCCTATGGGCACTAATAAATTCCACTCAGAGACTGTTGTATCCATGTAGATCCCATGCCATTTGGATGCAGTTTTCTCTATGGTAATCTAAGCTTTTAATCTACAAATGAACCCCTTAGTTTATCTGAAACTTTTTTGATTATTAATCTCCATATACAATTAGTAGTCATTAATTTAGATAGGATAATAAGTAATATGTATCCAGAATACAACAAAACCTCAGATGTCAAGATGAAATTATTGCATTGTCACAAGCTTACAAGCCTTGCACCTGTGTCTTCTTACCTTGTGTGCCATTTATTCTGTACAGTCTTTTGGTGTCTTAAAAATCCTCATGGTCTGGTTGCATCAAGCACAAGGCATTTATGATTTAGAGATAGCTTCATTCATTATCTACAAAAGTAGTTTGCATTCAAAGGAAAGGAAAGGGAAGATATGATTAGATCAGTGACAGTGCCAGCACTGTCAAATCAAAAGTGGACTGTTCTGTCCGTTTTCAGCACCCTTGCCTAGTAACCAGGAAGTGGTTTCTGACTGACCGTTCGTTGATGCGTCAGGTTTTCCATCACAGTATGTTACTACAGTACAGTCCTGTAAATACATTTCAGTTAGCGAGATGGTGCTAATGCAAACACTACTGCAAATTTTCCCGCCAGCATGAAATTAAATCCCTGTGAACTTAAACACAAGAAATGCTAACAATTTCTCCTTATCTCTCTGTTGTCCAGGTCGCACAATGTACGTGATCCCTTACAGCAAGAGACTTAAGCACGAGACATTTATGACTTAGTGAAAGCTTAATTCGTTATCTATTGATAGTATTATACCAGTACCAAAAGGAACACTAACTATTTCTCCCTGTCTGTCTGTAACGGTACAGGTCTCACCATGTACGTCATACCCTACAGCAGGGGACCTAAGCATGAGACATTTATGATCTATTATACCAGTACCACAAGAAATGCTAACCATTCTTCCCGCCTCTCTGTTGTCCAGGTCGCACAATGTACGTCATCCCTTACATCAAGGAACTATGATTTAGAGAAAGCTTTATTTATTGTATATTCTGCAGGTACCACTGGAAATACTAACCATTTTTCCCCGTCTCTCTGTTGTACAGGTCGCACCATGTACGTCATCCCTTACAGCATGGGACCGGTGGGCTCTCCGCTGGCCAAGTACGGCGTCCAGGTGACGGACTCCGCGTACGTTGTGGCGAGCATGCGCATCATGACTAGGATGGGTGCAAACGTGCTGGACGCCATCGGCGAGGACGAGTTTGTCAAGTGCCTCCACTCGGTCGGAGCGCCCATCCCCGATTCAGGTACTAGCTGTTCTTGGTTAATTCACGTTTGTGTAATTTAAACGTTAGGCCACACCAATTAACCTGTTGCGCCAAAAATAGTTACTCAAGCAACTGGATATGGTTTTGAAACGGTCAGACGTTTCGGATAGAATCCACTATCCTTCGTCAGTGACACTGAAGAGATCTGGAAGAAACAGGTCTTTTATACTATAACTATGAATGAAGACAATTTCAGATGTCCAATAGGAAAGGTTGTAAGACAATTCAGACTGAAGACAAATAACCTGTTGGTTCACGGATTTCTAAAAATGATAATAAGATATGCTTAACTGGAAAAAGCACAATGAAAACAAAGCCAGAGGACCAGATTTATGCCTTGGTGTACTCAGTTTTTTGGAGTGAATACAGTAACATTCAAGTTTTCCTCCCTACCCTATGCTTTTTTGATGTCCACTTGCTACATTTTTATTTTAAAAATCCGAGAACCATGGAAATCAATTGGTGTGGCCATATGTCGTTTGTCAAAATTTTCATAGGCATGGGTTTTACCAAGGTTGGTTTGAGCTGTTTTTTTTTTGTTTGTAACTAGTTCACTTGCAATTTCAGCTTTGAAAAGTTGTATTCTCTATATTATGATCCTATGGCAGCAAAGCTTAGAAATGTTCTGTTCCTCAGTTGCATTTTACTGTCACAGTGCTGAAAGTCTTTTTCAAGACCATGGTTTCTCCCCCCCAAAACCGTGAGCTTTTCGTGAGAATTGATTTGTTATTTTCTGATTTCAAGGTGGTCTTTCAGGTTCTGGTGTTTGTGCATTTGTCTGCATGTGACTGTTATGCAGGGTTGTAGCCAACCTGAAATAATTTCCATCTCCTTAATTTTTAATCTTAGCAAGTGCCCAATTATAAGATTTAGACCCTCTGAAATGCTATTTCCTGCATTTTTAGGTCTGAATTTTGCTGGTAGACTGAGCAGTTCAATGGCATCTGTTGTGGTGGAAAAATTATGCAAGGAGGACGGAAAGGGCAAATTTTTTTCCTTCCCCTGTAGCAATTGCAAAATTCAGTCAAAGGATTGAAGTACGGGTGCTGGCTACAACCCCGCTGTTATGTAATAAAGTTCTTGATTGTCGGTTTGTTTGAATGGTTTCCTGGTTTTGCAGAAGTCATGTAAATTTTCACGAGTATTTCGTCCTTCAAAGGTGGGCAAAATGCACTCCAGGAAAGTTTAAGAATAAACTGACATTCTTTGGACAAACACAGATTTTATGGATGACATCCTTTAAAGAGACTTCTTAAATTATGCAAGAGGTCTTTTTGATTACAGGAAAACTCTTTTTGTAATAATATTTTTATAACAATTACAACACAATCTTTACCTCTTAAGTTTAGGCTCTTGCAAAAACCCAGCTTTGCAGATGAATGTCATCCACAAAATCCAGGTTGTTTATGCTAACAACATCAGGGCTCGAAATACCACCTGCATATACAGGTTAGTGCAGGTAAAAAAAATGGAGCTGTGCAGGTATTTCTGGTGTCTACCTGCACCTAACCTGCACTGGTCCATGTACTGGGTTTTATACATAAATGCCCTATGATGAATGTGCATGTGGATTGTTACTAGTACAATTCTAGTACATGTATGATCCATACCTCCTAAATTCAATTCAGAGTGGTGCAGGTAATGTTTCTCTGGTGCAGGTGATTTTCAATGTTACCTGCACCAGTGCAGGTATGCAGAAAAAGGTATTTCGAGCCCTGAATATAGTGTACACCAGTCTAACCTGGAGGGCCTGGCCTGGGGTGAGTGCCATCAGGAGTTTCATCCAACACAAAGCCGTCACTGAAGGCTAACAGCGCTTATTTCTCAATCTGCATGGAGAATGAACAATACAATTTGCATGTTTTCTCTTCCACAGCATGCCTAACTTCTGTTCTGCAAACCTTTTGCATTTTAAGCCCTGCGCTGCATTCCTCCTGCATTTTTTTTTATGTGGAAAATTTGATTCAGAAACATTTCTTTTCAAACTTCGATGAAGGTTCGACATCCAGGAAACGAGATACTGAATGCCAAAGTTACTCAAGCATCTGTGAATTGACCATTTACTAATTCTAAACTTTTCCAGTTGCTTGAGTAAATTTTGCATTGAGTATTTCTTTCCAAAGTTAAAAGCCGGTCTTTGTACTTTCTCTGCTTACTTGGATGCTTCAGAAAAGTCTCATAGTTTACAAAGAGCATGTTCATCATTATCTCCACTGTTGTGGCTAAAAATTACACGTGATGTGATCGTGCATTTCGAAAACCACTACCTCTATTGCTTTGATAATGAAACATGGCTTGCATGCACAACATGGCAGTAAAGTTATAACAAAGCCTATAGACTGTGCAAAGGACATTGGTGATGACAAATTTTGGATGAAACTCCTGTTTCGGTGGAGGGCTACGAGTAAGTATCGTCACAGGCGCTGCTGGGGGTCGTCTTGCGGACTGAAGGGCTGTAAACGGCACCGCCCCGACTGGCCAGGTTCTCCCCATTCCACTAGCGTAGATGAACGCGGTTGAGGTTACTATCTAACGGTCCTTCTCGGATTTCTTTCCTCCCACAGCCCCCATCACCTCAGGTTGACAGGCTTCGGGGATTAAAAGGTTCGACTGATCGGCGGTGTCGTCGCGTTGGTGGCCACGGCGTGTCCGCGTGATCTCCGCCCAACTCTCGACAGGTGGCTACCCCATCCGACGTCTCGACTTGGCCCAACCGAAACACATTCCTCCTCCTCTCCTTCTTTTTCTTTCCTTTTCTCCTGCCCTTATGATTCCATTTATTTCAGTACTCCTAAGATTTATGCCATTTGCCACGAGCTAGCGGCGACCGTTTGTGTAAGCCTTGCAGCAGTACAGGTGCGCCCTGGTGGGAATCGAACCCGGGTCCTCTCGCGGCTCCGAGAGGCGGCGGTCAGACCCACCTCAGCCACTTAAAAGCTGCCGAGGTGCTTAGGAAGGGGTGGGGGCTCTCTCCCACGCACGCTTTGTAAATACTGTGTGGAAATTGCATTGCTATGGTTCTGCCCTCCAGAGAACGGCACGAAAAAGTGGCCCTGCAACCCTAAAAAGGTGATGATCGCCCACATCCCCGACAAGAGGGAGATCATCTCGTTTGGGAGCGGCTACGGAGGCAACTCCCTGCTGGGGAAGAAGTGCTTCGCCCTGAGAATAGCCTCGAGAATCGGCCGGGACGAAGGCTGGCTGGCAGAGCACATGCTGGTGAGTAGGCAAACAAGTAGTCAAATGAAAAAGCTGCATTGTCAGTGTGTTAAATGACATTCCTATAGTTCTTGGGCTGTCTTCAGTTTTAGATTTTTTCTGACTAATTGTTCTGAAGTCCATGTTGTAGTGTTTTTTTTGATTTTGGATTTTTTTTTGGGTGGGTGAATCTTTTTCTCAGGACGGAAGGATTGGTCCTGGAGACAGTTCAAATGCCTGTTCTTTAACAGTTTTATGGTATTTTCCCCCTAATCTCTTATTTTGTGGTCGTTTTGTGGAGGAAAACTTACACCTCTTGATCTCCCAAAAGGAGCAAGGTTGAAACATTAAGAAGAACAGCAAACGGAAGGATGCAGAAAACTGATTGTTCAACGGTCAAATAGTTAGCCAAAGAGATAGATGAATTGAGGACATATAGGTGCAAATCAATGTGAATGCTTAGCTGAACGTGCCTTGCTTGTTACACATCCTGGGCATCATATAAAGAACAGGTACTAGGTGAAACATTAAGAACAGAAGACTGAGAAGGATGGAGAAACCTGATAGCCAGATTTTCTGTGGTGCCCCAACAAACAAAGAGTTGGAAATCAATGTGAATACTTAGTTTAAAGGGATGTATTGTAAAATTTTGGCGCAAAAAGGACAAATATACTGAATTTTAAAATCTCCTGCTAGATTGGCATTTGTTACTTTCAAGCGTGTTCCTTTGTTCATCGGCAGTGGGAAATGTGCATATTTCAAGACGTCCTCACGGCACAACAAAGTTGTAGTCATACACTGTGAATATTGCTGTGCAGTGTAATAAGGTAGACTCATTACATGATGTAGTAAAAATGACCAACAACAGTAACTTTATTTTTGTACAATGCATCTAATTAACGCACCTGGCTTGTTTCAGATCCTGGGCATCACCAACCCCCAGGGAGAGAAGAAGTACATCGCTGCAGCCTTCCCCAGCGCCTGCGGCAAGACCAACCTCGCCATGATGCAGCCCACCCTCCCCGGCTGGAAGGTCGAGTGCGTCGGCGATGACATCGCCTGGATGCGCTTCGACGACGAGGGCAGGCTTCGCGCCATCAACCCGGAGAACGGGTTCTTCGGCGTCGCGCCCGGAACGTCGATGGACACGAATCCCAACGCCATGAGGACGATCCACAGTAATACGGTGTTCACCAACGTAGCAGAGACCAGTGATGGTGGTGTTTGGTGGGAAGGCATGGAGAAGCCACAGGAGGTACGGAAACGTCAGCTTTTATTTTTTATCAAATTTCATCATTTTTGGGAATTGGTGCACTCGTTCACGTAACCTGAAAATTTAGGTGCCAAGGAAAATGTCTGAGGGCTTAACATGGAGTGAATGAGCCCAAATACTATGGCTAAGCTGTAAAACTGTATTTTATTTACACTGCACATATATCTCTGTGCATTGGCATTTTGAGCATGTTATCTTGTGCAAGCCTTTGATAGAAGATTGCACCAAAACAGCTCCATGATGCTAACATCACAACTGTTTGTCTGTCCACAGGGAGTTGAGATCACCACCTGGCTAGGGAAGAAGTACGACCCCACTGACAAGAACATGAAGGCCGCCCACCCCAACTCTCGCTTCTGCGCCCCCGCCGCCCAGTGCCCCATCATGGACCCGGCCTGGGAGAGCCCTGAGGGCGTGCCCATCGACGCGATCGTGTTCGGCGGCAGAAGACCCAAGGGCGTGCCTCTGGTGTACGAGGCATTCAACTGGACCCATGGTGTGTTCATCGGCGCTGCCATGAGATCGGAGGCGACCGCAGCTGCTGAGCACAAAGGTGAGGACAGACAATTTGGTGCTGTTTTGTGTCAGCAAAAGTAACCAAGAAACCCTGGTTTAATCCTGGAAGGACATCTTGGTTGGGCTGTCTTTTGGAAAATGCTAACAACCCCTCCCTGTAAGAAATACACCCTGCTGCTTAAACAACGAGGAAACTTTGCTGCCCTGTGTGCACTATGATGCTTCAGTTTTTTTTTATTTTTTTTTATTGGGTTTTCAAATAAACAAAGACGAGTTGGGGGACCATCCAACAAAATGACAGCAAAAATAACAAAAGTGATCTCAATATAGTCATAACAATAATGAACTTAGATTCAAAAAATAATATGAGAACTTAAAACTGTAATAGTAATGAACTTAGATTCAACAGTGATATAACAGATCACTGATGCTTCAGTTTTACTGTGCTAGTACTACACTATATGCCTGTGGTTCTAGAACCCTTTTAATAGCAGATAAGCAAGCAAAAAATGGGCCGCTTTACTGTGAACTATTTGCATTACTGTCCAACGACTACAGTGCTACCACAAATGTTACCGCAAATTTATACTCCATTTTTTTCATTCACAATTAACTATTTGTTTATTTTCGTTTCCAGGCAAGTCCATCATGCACGATCCCTTCGCCATGAGACCGTTCTTCGGCTACAACTTCGGGCAGTACCTCACCCACTGGCTCAGCATGCAGAACCACCCGGGCGCCAAGCTGCCCAAGGTGTTCCACGTCAACTGGTTCCGTAAGGCGGAGAAGGGCGGGTTCCTCTGGCCAGGCTTCGGCGAGAACTCCCGCGTGCTGGACTGGATCTGTCGCAGGGTCGACAACGAGGACTGCGCCCGGGAGTCCCCCATCGGCCACATCCCCTCGGAAGGGTCCCTGAACTTGGAGGGGTTGAAGGAGGAGGTGGATATGCAGGAACTGTTCTCCCTGCCCAGAGACTTCTGGACCCAGGAGGTCAAGGAGATCGAGAAGTACTTCCGGCAACAGGTCAGCGGAAGACCTGCCCAACGAGATCGCGAATGAGCTACAGAAGCTGGGAGAGCCGTGTGCAGAAGTTGTAAGAAGGGACGGGGGGAGAATAAGAAAGAAAGGGGGGGCTGGGTGCGAAATTTTATTAAAATGAAGACTGGAATTGCTGGAAGAAGCATGTTTTATGATGAGGAACAGCGACTTTATTTTAGAGGTGGTTGTGCTTGGTGTTTTTGTCGTTTGGCATCAGGATTACAAACAAACGGAAGAGAGAGTATTTTATTCTTAGGTCACCAAGCAGGCACCGTGGGAGGTCCTAGCCTCTTACCGATGAACCAGTACACGTTTTCAGACTCCTTGGCGTGACCGTCATAAATAATCACCGATAATTATACAGAAATTACCGCCATCCTCTGCAGTATGGATGTATTGTCCGTGCATTGGGGTTTTGGTAACAGATTCTCAATATACTTATACGACACGTAGCTTTTCGAAAGACACCTAGCTTTTCAGCTGGCTTGAACTACATGTAGATTGTTATTTGCACAACCAGACATGCTACTTCTTACGCCAACGTTACCTCGTGGCCTAGATGGATCAACAAAGTTGCACTCTTTGTCATCAATGAGGTGTTTTACTTCAACATATTTTTCACTCATACTCTAGTTTGTAGTTGTGGTGTTTGTTATAGACAGATCATCACAATGCATTCCTCAAATGTACAGAACAATTTTTTTTGCTGCATTGATTGCGGCTTTTTCTTTTCCTTTTTTTTTTAATAGAAAATATTTGTGTATGTCCAGTCAGTTTGGTCAACTTTTGTGGAATACCAAATCCTTTTGCAGCACTAAAGCTGTGGTAAGAGTATAACTACAAACTTTGATGTGTAATGCTGCGTCTTGTATGCCTAGAGTCTTCAAGGTATGGGGTCTCCTCTTTGTATGGTGACGCCAGTTTTATATTCTTACCTCAGCGAGTCTGTACTTTTTACCTTAGATGTGATACCTATTTATGTAGTATCTAGAAAATGTCTATATTTGTGATTTTTCAGAACGAGAAAAGTATGGGATGCATTGATTCTGGGTGGGGTGGAGCATTAGCAAGGAAACTTTTAATGGCAATGACTTGAATGAAGCTGCTACATGATGTGAAGTACTACATGTTTTTAAATGTAGCCTTGACCGTTATTTAAATGTTGCTGTTTGTCTAATACTAATGTGTATTGTGTACATATATAAATATATAAACACTTAAGGGAATACACTACTGATGGCCAAACTGGCCTTTTTCTTCTGATCCTGAGTTTTGATCTGGGCGTTCAAGTCCCACTTTGTGACCTTAATTTATCATTTGTACAGATGTGTAGGTCACTTTTAGTCACATGTACCTCGCACATTTTTTGTCTTATCCCTTCACCCATTAAATGTCAATTTCCACTATGATCTAATTCAGTCTCGGTTGTCATCAATGTTTGTCGAGCATAAGTAGGCTATCCCAGGATACACATATAGGAGAATTCTGTTTACATGTATATTACAAGTAAAGAGTACATGTACTAGTTTCGATGTCTCATAGACACCTTCCTCATTGCTTCTGACTGGAGTTCTGCTTCTCGCTGCTATATGTAGCTGATGTAGCTGGTGCTTTTGCGCCGAGAACACAATCGCTACATAGCTAACTTAGTATACAACCTCCGATGCAAGGACATGAACATCACCCCTTCTTTATTAGACTTAAGACATTTAAGAAACATCAAGGCTTTTCTAATCAAATTGAAATGAAGGTAGCAACAAACTCCCATGCATTGGGTCAAAATGAGGGTTGGGCAGTAAAGCAATGTTCTCAACTCATAACATTTACATATAAAAATGCACAACTGCCTGACCCTCATTTCCGCCCAATGCATGTAATGAAAAGCAACTTGTAAAGGGAACTTGTGTTTTCTGTTGCCCATATATAGCATGCATCCAAATGGATCCTGGTCCTGAAAGGTGTTCTAGTGATGGCCAATAAATGGAGAGAAATTTAACCAAAGCATCACGCATGCAATGAAAACAAACAGTATTATACATATTTATTGTTGGATTTCCACAACCATGGGCATAATAAAAGCAAAGCCTTTCCTAATTACACATTTGATCAGTTAATGGTGAGCAGGCTTTCCTCTAAATGCCAATGTGTACATGGGCCTTAAACATATGATGTACATACAAAAAACATTCAAGGATGAAAAGAGAATACACAACATACAAATCGGTACAGCATAATACATGTATGTAGGGGGCTTCTTTATCAATTTTAGGGGAGGGGACCCCCCTCCCTGCAGAGCTTCACAAGCTTAGGTCACACCAATTTTATTTGTTGCTTACCGGATACACTTGTCCATTTTTTTTACATGAAAAAAAATTTCAGAGAGAAAAAAAATGAAGGTTTTGCTAGCACAATACTGTAAATATTGCCATTCAAAGACACAAACATAATTTCAGTTTGAAAACGATGCCTTTTATTCAGAACATAAGTAACAAATCAAAGGAAGGGATTCAAAGTATAAAATTTGCTATTCAACTCCTCAGGCTGTTTTTTTTTTTTTTTTGGTGTTATTTAAGCCTGATATATTCACCCCAGACCTTTTGAAAATGTTTTTGGGAAAAAATTTGAGAAGTAGCAAATAAATTTGGTGTGGCCTTAAAGAGTAATTGAAGGAAGAGATGCCCAGTTGGGAACAGCTGCATCAGTACAGGTCTGGGGGATAGGCGCTGCCAAACAGGAGAGTCCAGGAACTTGGGATCTTCCACTCGGCCTGGGGGGTGGCTCCTTTACCTCCAGACTTCTGTAGATGGAACACAGGAAAATACTAAATCAGTAATGCATTCAAAGATTATTCCATGTCTAGTCATTTTGAACAGCTTAATAGGGCATGTCAATTTGCATGCAGGCTCACAGTACCGGTATCTGCAGCATGTATTTCATAAAAAAAACTAAACACATCTGTATAGCTAGTTTAACAGCTCTTTGGTAAGACACACCAGCTTTACATGCATGCTGTGCGGCAGCAGCTGGTTATATGTGACCTGTTGCACCTAACATTTGTACAACCTAAGGGTTGATAACTTCAAATACCTTGGCTCCTACATCATGTGTCCTAAAAAGGACTTTGAAATTAGGAAAGCCCTAGCATGGGAGGCAAGCAACAAATTGGACAAAATCTGGAAGTCTAATATCCCTAACAAATTGAAAGTCCAAGTATTCACTACTCGAGTGGAACCTATTTTGCTTTATGGTGCGGAAACCTGGACACTTACTTGTCAACTACAGAACAGATTAGACGGGACTTACACAAAGTTACTTCGCAGAGCACAGAACATACCATGGACTCAACATGCTACACTCAAAACCATATATGGAAATCTCCCACAGCTAACCCAGAAACTGACTCACCGAAGGGTAAAGTTTGCGGGACACTGTTGCCGAGCAAAACAGGAATTAGTGTCTTCTGTTCTTCGATGGAAACCAAGTGGCCGGGTACATTGCAGAAGTTTGACTTTTATGGACACTTTGACCAGAGACTCTGGTATTGATTTTGAGAATTTAGAGCAAGCTATGTCAGATAGGGGCCTAAGGAGTGAAATCTGTACTTGCCTGGTTCCGACCGCTGGTCGATGATGTATGTATGTAACCTTTATACATCTAGCTGCAAGTGTTGTTTAAAGCTGTCTAGTATGGATGCCCCTACTGTATTTGGTACCAACAAGTTCCACTTAACGATAGTTCTAACTATCTAACAGAATACAAACTTTTGAACACATAAATCCTGGGTTCATACCTCTGGTACTTCAAGTTATGACAAAGGGTAAAAAAAAAATCCAAGAAGAGTGCCCCCTTACAGTATGGTCCAAAATTACAACCATACGTGTTCAGCAGGGAAATGCTGTGCGGTAGACCCTCACTCGGGATGTCCCTGTAGACCTGCAGCAGCCTCACAGTTGAGCTCTTGGTTTCAATTACATGTTCTTCTTTCGTTTTGAGGCTACCAACTTCAATATGCTGAAGACTTTTGTAGCCTATATACTCATTTTTCACGTGAGTGAAGTGAGGAAAGTCGTGTAAAGTACCTTTCCCAAGGGCACAAGATTGGTGACACCGCGGGGCTCGAACTCAGGACCTTCTGGACCTGAGTCAAACGTGCTGCCAATTGCTCCACGCCGTCCCATGTTGGTGGTTGGGAGACCCCATTTAAATCCCAGAGCATCTTGGCTGGGGTAGCACCCGTCTTTCAGAGGGGATGTAAAATGTGGGGTTGCGTATTCAGAGATGCCTCGAGCACCTTAAAAAGGGAAGGGCTAGCAACCCCGCCCTTAACTTATGATCCACTGCTCACCAAGTCACATGTCCTGTCTACATAACATGACGTCACAGTGGATTGTTCATTCTTTGACAAGAACTAGCGCTCATAAGTCAAAAATTTCCAGTTTTTCTTGTGTTGGAAATTACAGTTTAACTTTTTCAATAAGACTTCAATGAACACAGATCATCAGATGAACAGATCATCAGATCATCAGATGAACACAGATGAACTTTCAAGTTAAAACCCTCACCTTGCATGGCACCAACTGTAGCCACTGGTTGAGATAATTTGCTAACGAGAAGGCGTCGGGAATGTTGTCTCCTTCCGCGCAGAATGTCAGCAGCACGGCAAGGGGAAAACCTGCCTCGCAGCTGGGGGGAGGGGGAGGGGAGAGATTTCATATCAACGATCATAAATAAATGTTTGATAATGTTTACAGCAGTACAAGAAGATATATTGCTTTGTTATCGCCTTATCGGAGAAGATACTGAAATCCAAAATCAGCCCTGACTGTAAGATTGTCCTCCAGTTAGCAAATATTGCTAATTATTAAGTAGGATTTCAAGATTTATTTTGCTGTTACTGACTGTATGAAAGTCCCCATACTTTTTGATGGTTCCGTATCTTCAGGTCACTTGTGGCCTGTGAACACTACATTGCAAGAAAATATACAACTTCATACAATGGATGGATTGATGGATTTGTGAATGCATGGATGGATGGATGCATGGATGGATGGATGGATGGATGGGTAGATAGATGGGTGAATGGATGGATGGATGGATGGAAGAATGGAAGGATGGGTAGATGGATGGATGGAAGGATGCATGGATGGATGGATGCATGGATGGATGGGTGATGGATGGGGGAATGGATGGATGGGGGAATGGATGGATGGGTGGGTGGGTGAATGGATGGATGGATGGATGGATGAAGGGATGGGTAGATGGATGGATGGATGGAGGTATGGATGGATGGATGGATGGATGGATGCATGGATGGATGGGTGATGGATGGATGGATGGAGGTATGGATGGATGGAAGGATGGATGGGTAGATGGATGGAAGGATGGTTAGATGGATGGGTGAATGGATGGATGGATGGATGGATGGATGGGTAGATGGATGGATGGATGGAGGTATGGATGGATGGGTAGAAGGATGGATGGATGGATGGACAGATGGATGAAGGGATGGATGGATGGATGGAAGAATGAGTCAATGAACAAACGAACAAACACATCAATGGATGAATGACACAACCAATCTAACTTCGGGACGTACCATTCCTGGTAAAATTTCCTGGCGATGCCTCCCCCGGGGATGAACACTCCTGTCTGCTCCTCCCCGTCCCTCTGCTCCACCCCTGGGTACAGCCTCCTCCTCTCCAGCTCTGTCCACTTCAGTTCACCAACAGCCTTCCCCACGGACTGCTGCAACTCTGGACTAAGCAGGTATCTCAGCTGGGTCCTGAGAACAGTAGAGAGAAATATCTTTGGTCATGTCTTGATCTTCTTTGATCCTTGTCCTAAGAAAACAGTAACTCTGGGCTCAGCAGCTATCTCAGCTGTGTCCTGTAAACAGGGGAAATACTTCAGGTTTGTATCACACTGTAGCCTGTATCTGTATTATATAGCCGGTATAATGGTACAGCCTCCTTCACTCCAGCATCCTTACATTCTTTTATCGTTGGAGATTTGAAGTTTTGCAAAAAAACTCTGCAATAATAGTACTACTGACTACTGAGGTACTACACTGTTAAACACTGTCATTACTTTGCCCTGTATCTTCAACAATCTCTTTGTCTGGGAAGAAAAACTAGCATTGGTGTTACATATATTGACATTTATTTCACGGAAGCAACAGTCATGAATTCCAAGAAAAATTTGTGCTTTTTGGTTTTAAATATTGCTGAATAGATATACTTGTGGGTTGTAATAATTATTGTGACAGATGTACAATTTAAATTGTTGCAAACAGGTCATTGTTCAGATAGATTAGACTTGTTGAAATAGCCGAAAGGTGTCATGTTATTTTCTGCACCCACCCTGTCATCTGTGTGTCTATCCTCTCATACGCATGACTGCTGGTTAGCAGTACCACCCTGCTGAAGCCACACTGTTTGGCCCACTCCAGGAGCCTCCTCCTGAACTCGCACTGCTTGCCTCTCACCAGGGGTGCTCGCTGCTGCACTGCAACAATGTTCTTCTCCACTGATCTGTACACCTCTGTGCCTGGAAAACAGAAAGAGAGCTTAGACAACAAGATTTTTTACTTTTTTCCCTAGCTGGTATCCAGCCGTATTATAGTCCCAAATAGTATTTGTGGAGAGGACAGAAGATACTCAGGAGCCATGATACGGCTGGATACTAGGCTAAGGGAAAGACACGTCACCCAACTTTCCTCCCTTCACTCGGGTGTAATTGAGTTTCTAGCTTCGGTTAGGGATATCCCTCGGATAATAGTGTGACGTTAAATTGTGGTCCAGTGTTTCAGGAGAGCTACATATCACATTTTCAGTTACAATAAAGAACCCACCACACGTGAAATGGGTAGGGGTCCCATGAGTAGATCAAACCTTACAATCTAATGTGTATGTATAATTAAATCTCCCAAGGTACTTCACTCCAAATGAGGGTTACATTGTTGCCTAGTCATCATCATCACCATCAGTCCCATGCAGGGATAAACAAGTCCACTAGCCCTATTGTCCAGGGCAAGTGAAAGTGCTGTTCGGACAAGTGCATGTCCTACCCCACTTGTCCGATCGGGCAAGTAAGATTTTTCCATTGATTTTAGTGCAATTTTGATATACTTGTTACCTTTTACAGTCATGACATCAAGCAATTGTCTACAGAGAATTCCATTGCTGGAAGTGAAAATGCATATACTAGTAACAGTGACATTTGAATTTTGGGCAAGTGAAAAATTGGTTCGGGCAAGTACATTTTTTATGTGCTTGCACGAGAGGGCAGGTGGATTTTAGAAAACTTGTTCAACCCTGCCATAGCCTTTTAATCAGCCGTAGAGGCAGCACAACAACAACTATTATGCTGACTCAACAAGCTTTTAGTCCCCTGGCGGCGCCTATCTCCTCTCTGCGAGGGTGTTGCCTAGTACATGTATCTAAACAAGAGGAAAGGCGATGTCTCCTCACCCGTTGCCAGCTGCGAAGCGTCCTCCTGTGATGTAGAGAAGGGGTTGTTGCCGACCATGGGCAGGAGGCAGTCTGTGTGGAGGTAGCCGATCCTCTCCATACCCAGGGTGTGGACAATCAGGTCTACAGCTAGCTGGCCTACGTTCCCTACGGACACTGCAGGCTGGAAAGCAATTTGTTGTTTAATTAATGATGTAATGCAAATACATTTTAAGTTCACGAGGATTTAATTTCATAATAGGGATTAAATGGAGTGTTTGCGGTAGTTTTGCGTTAGGGATAGCACTATTTGTGGATACAGGTCTTATTGTCTCATAGTCCATTAGTCCATTTCTTACATTGGTTGAAAGGAGTAGAACTCTACTCTACTCCATTCTGACTGCCTGGATTCGAACCTGCACCGAATCCAGGGTGCTAGATCACAAACCAAGACGCCAGACCACTACGCTAAACGAATGACAGCCGTTTGGCATGCTTAGTTTAGCAGTCCTTCCCCAAAGTTACATTATAAAACGGTTCAAGCACATGTTTACAACCAACATGTGCACCATCATGCTGCAACGCCCCCCTCCCCACCCTGGAGATGCTTTTTTTCGCATTACAAAAACGTTTATCCAAGGAAATTCATGAACAACAGAAGGGATCGCTTACCAAGAGCAGTGTGTATCCCTTCGGGATGTTTGGTTCTTTCTCACAGGACACAAACATGGTGAAAATCGCTGAAAACTCAAATAATCACAGCTGGGAGAAAAATGTGCAAATCTGACAACTTTAACCTCTGACCCTAAATACGCTCGTTCCCGGGATGTCATACCAAGACCGCATACTCGTCTTCCTTATCTGCTTATTCCTTATCAGTTAATGTTTTTACATTTTTAAATCACATACTCTTTACAGAATAATCACACGAAATAATTTCAATATATCATTTGTACCATTAGATTGTCTCTTTTTTTCAGTGTTTGTCTGAAAAAAGTATCTTAATTGAAGTAATTTAGTATCATCAGGCATTTTATTTTGTTGACGTGTGGTGTCCTCCGCAAATTGGTGAACTCCACGTCAGCTTTAGGAAATGGAAGTTGTGTTTTGGTCTGACGTGTTACCCAGAAAGTTGCCGCCTTTCTCGCCAAATCCTTTTCTTCTGGAATTCCTCGGTGCCTCTCTTCAGTCAGAAATGGTCGAAGACACTGTTGGAAAGATCAAGGGCCCTTAAAAATCGCGCGAAGCTACGAGAAACCGTTTGGATTTGGATGTCGTCGCACCGGAAGCACAACAACGACGACACGACGACACCATGTTTTTGTGGCTTCAGTTTTTCTTGTCTCTCGTTCTATCATCGCTGGAGGTTTCCTCCGAGCGAGCCACGCCGACAACATTATCTGTACCGGAGTCCCTGCTCTTCGTGTCCACTCTAGACGGCACTCTGTACGCCATCAGCCACAGAACCGGCACTGTGCGATGGTTGCTGAAGGAAGACCCGGTCATACAAGTGCCTTCGGACATCACCACAGGTCCTACCTTCCTCCCCGACCCGAAAGACGGATCCCTGTACGTTTTCGGCGGCGCGGGGACCTCAGAAGGACTCGCGAAGCTCCCCTTTACGATCCCGGAACTGGTGAACGCCTCCCCGTGTAAGAGTTCGGACGGGATTCTGTACACGGGACGGAAAGACGGACACCTGGTACGCCATAGACCCGGTGACGGGGATTAAACAGCAGAAAATAACGATGGAGGGCACGGACCGGGTCTGTCCCAGCTCGGACGCCTCTACACTGTTCCTCGGTACGAGCTAGATATGTCTTTAAGATTTTATACAACGATATAGAAGTTTTCTTGGACGCACGTTCCACTTTCTGGTTGGTTGTCAAGCCAATGCAATGGACACAAAATTGTCTTTTAAGTTTTCTAGACTACTTTCAAGTTTGCAATTTGTTTTCATCTTTAAGATTCTAAAGTTATAATGTTATACAAGATTACAGACGATTTTCTTAAGGACAAAGGTTTCCTTCGACATACACTCTACTCTCTGGTCAAGGCGATTTAGTGGACAAAATAGTCTTGACAACAATGACACAACAGTGCACTTTTTTTCGGATATGATATTCGTGTGTTTGGATATGATATTCCCTTGTAAAAATCAACTGCTGTGATTGTTTGTAATGTCAGCATGTCAAGTACTGTACACATGGTTTGCAAAAAGGACAAAGGAAAAAGGGGAGGGTCTTTAAAGTTTGTTGCACCATGTGATAGATTTTTAGGATGATGCAATCCTGTCATCTTGTATTGTGCAATCATCATCGACTTTTCCTTCTTACTGGTAATCTCCAAGCAAATCCTACGGTAGCATAAATTAGTATCAAAAGCTGGCAGATGAGTGAAGCCGGCTTAGGAGTGTGTTTCCCTACATGGCAAACATACACCTCTTGGCAGACTACACTCCTTGTGAGTCCTTGGCTAGTTTGATACTATCTTTTATGTCATACCTGTGACGCGAAAACGTTCGATTACGTTGTTCCGGACCAGATGGTAACTTTCCGTACGGCCCGGGTTTATCACACGGGCTCCATTCGAATAAATCGAACTGTTTCGAGTGGGCCGAGTACGGCGCCATCGAAAGTTCGAATACCTGATTCGGACGTTGGAACATTACTGTTGCAACGCTGTTTTTTCGAGGGCAACAAATTTGTTCAACTTCTGGCGCATTTCGCATCAAAACAGTGGTTTTATCAGGTGGGTATGACATAAATAAAATACAACACGGTGTATTCCGCATCAACCTCGGTCTCAGCCCGAGCGAGG